>NC_134485.1:199748145-199853145 GCF_040206685.1 Ascaphus truei | reverse complement strand
ACAGTTTCTATCCTGTTTAGGCTGAAAAGTGCACCCTCAGAATGCATGCACTACATCCCACAGTTTGGCAAGTGCTGGAACTGAGGGATCCAGACCACAGTTTGTCTGCTGCCTGATTTCTGTCACCTGTCCTGCTAGTTAGAAATCAGGTATTTAAGGCTGATTTCCTGGTTCCTCTTCCCTCTCCCCAAGAGACTGGAGGCAGGAAGGCTACTGGAAGCAGATAGGGGAAAAGCCTCTCCCCAAACAGGTTAAATCATTTTGTACCTTTATCAAATTGCAAAGTTCCTTATTTTTTGTTTATTGGAAGCGGATAAGCCGCCCAATCCTAGTCAGGAAAAACCTCCGTTAAGTTATTGCTCAGGTGAGCAGGCTTTTGTTTTGCTTGTGTTTCTTTGTGCCTGAGACTGAATAAACCAGGCAGTAGCCTGTTTAAAGAAACAGCACGTTACGTCTCGTCATTTAACCTACCCTAAAAGACCGTGTTCTAACAGTCCTGGACAGACGGTGGAGCCCCGGAGTAAGCCGTTTCTCACAATATAGATATATCAGAAAATAGCCGTGTTAGTCCAGTTGCGATAATGCAGAATAAATGAGTTCTTCAGTATTAGGTGATACCTTTTTTATTGGACTAACAATTTATGTCATAGGACAAGCTTTCGAGAGTTATCCTCTCTTCTTCAGGTCAAGCAATACATATATATATATATATATATATATATATATATATATATATATATATATACATATATATATATATATACACATATATATATATATACACACATATATATATATACACATATATATATACATACACATATATATATAGATATATACATATATATATATATAATATATATATCCGTTTCGACCTCCAAGGCCCTTCTTCAATCCCACAACTAAAGTGTGGTACTTTCCCATCATATTCAGCTGGCAAGCATGATGAAAAGAAAAGGGAACAGCACTTGGTCTCTCAACCCATGGACGTAACCATGCTCACCGCGTGCCCATGGTTGCCTGTAACCAGCGTCCGCTCGCAGTGTCTGTGGAAGTTCCAGCCTCTCAGGGGTATGGCATTATAAAATGTTACATGGAGACTTTTTTAAGCGGTTTAGCTCAGAATTGTAATCTGTACTACATGAATAATTTTAGTGTATGCTTTAAATAACATTTTAGCTTGTAATGTGATGGTAATGGGCTTCTTGTGACCCTTTGGGGTCATTAAGAGCTTACTGTACTTGTGATCCTGCAATCAGTTTACATTGCCAGGCACATATCTAAAAACATTTCTTTATTAGAGTACAACATCTTTGAAAAAGTTGTTGGTCCCAAAGTTGTTTTTTTTCTCTCTCTCTCTCGCACAAAATCTGGTAACAAACATAATTGATTCCTCCATCTGTATACAGAGGTGCACAACCCTTTTCACACCGCCCGTTTTATTTTATATCCCAAAGCTGTTTCAGACTGAAGGCTATTTTTAATGTCCCTCCAAGTGACGCCCCAGCTTCGTAACGCAATATCTACTTTCAGATCCATATTCCATTTACATGCTATGACAACTTTATGATCGTTAATCATAATTTATCCGCATGACAGAAAACCTTCGTCAGGCCGACTTTAGGACAAATGAAGTTCAATACAGTATCAGAATCAAAAGCCAGTTTCTACTCAAGCATCAAGCTATAGATGTATAAAACAGAGATGAGAACTAATTTGCTCTCTCTGTATACTTGATATATTACTTCTACAGCACAATTTACAATATTTTCTTATGGTTTTAGGGGGTCTATATAAGATGAACTAATGCAAGATTTTTTATTTTATTTTATTTTAAATCAGGTGGGCTTTTAGGTTTGAGACAGGCCAAGTCTTCCTGAATGACTGAGACTTAACATTTAGGGTAGACTTGAGACTTGCCAACTCTCCCATGCTAGTCTGTGTGCAGTTGCACAGCGAGCTCAGTCTGCTCTGTGCATCAGTGTTTGTATGTGTGAGTCCGTTTGTCCTGTATCAATCATTGTATTTATAGGAGGGAGTATGTATGCATATTAGTGTATCTAGGAGTGTATGTTTGTACACACAAGTGAATGGATGTTTGACATTGTGTATGTTAGAAAGTTGTGATAGGACTTGTACTAAATGTATGACCATATATTGGGCCTCTACAATATATCTTCCCCCAAGTGGACCCTTAACCCCACTCAGACCTTGGAAATAGAAGAAGTAAAACAAAGCCTGGGAATCGCTAGGAAGAATTATCTCTTATTAGCAGATTCTTTGTTCAGACGTATTTGCCAACTCCTATGTGCATTCAAGTTTCCTGGATGATCTTGTAATGGACTTCACAGAAAATGTAAGTGACAGGTAAAAGGTCAGGATAAAAAAACATGCATCATTACAAGCACAACGCTCATTTACATAAGTCCCTTGTATAACATTGTGCTTGGCAATCTAGAACAGGTAATTTGCAGTCATAATCCTATGGTCAAAATAAATCTGTCCACTTCTCACAACAATATTTTTTATATGTATGGCATCAACATAAGCAGCAGCGCTGTACATGTGGGAGGGAGGACAATAACATGGTATGACAAAAGAGTACATATATGTTAAGACAAGCTGAGAAAAGGAAGGAGCATACAACTGTCTGCTTCCCGCACCAGTTTTCAGCAGTATGGGGGGTTGGGGGATCGGAGCATGTCGCCCCCCCCAGGTGAAATTGTGTGTGTGTGTGTTTGTGTGTGTGTATTTGAGTGTGTGTGTGTGTGTGTGGGGGATTGATTGTGTGTGTGTGGGGGGGGATTGTGTGTGTGTGCATGGGGGGGATTGTGTGTGTGGGTGGGGGATTGTGTGTGGGGGGGATTGTGTGTGTGTGGGGGGGGATTGTGTGTGTGTGGGGGGGGATTGTGTGTGTGTGGGGGGGATTGAGTGTGTGTGGGGGGGATTGAGTGTGTGTGTGGGGGGGGGGATTGAGTGTGTGGGGGGGATTGAGTGTGTGTGTGTGGAGGGGGTTGAGTGTGTGTGTGGGGGGGGATTGTGTGTGAGTGGGGGGATTGAGTGTGTGAGGGGATTGTGTGTGTGTGTGTGTGTGTGGGTGGGGGATTGTGTGTGGGGGGGATTGTGTGTGTGTGGGGGGGGATTGTGTGTGTGTGGGGGGGGATTGTGTGTGTGTGGGGGGGATTGAGTGTGTGTGGGGGGGATTGAGTGTGTGTGTGGGGGGGGGGATTGAGTGTGTGGGGGGGATTGAGTGTGTGTGTGTGGAGGGGGTTGAGTGTGTGTGTGTGAGGGGATTGTGTGTGTGTGTGTGTGGGGGGGGGGGGGATTGTGTGTGTGTGGGGGGGGGGGGGATTGAGTGTGTGTGGGGGGGATTGAGTGTGTGTGTGGGGATTGAGTGTGTGTGTGTGGAGGGGGTTGTGTGTGTGGGGGATTGAGTGTGTGTGGGGGGGGGGGGGATTGAGTGTGTGTGTGTGTGTGGGGATTGTGTGTGTGTGTGGGGGGGGGATTGTGTGTGTGTGGGGGGGGATTGTGTGTGTGTGTGTGTGTGTGTGTGTGCGGGCCGGCAGACACTGTGCGCGAGGGGCGGCCATGAAGATGTGCACGGACGGGCAGCCGAAGATGTGTGCGGGTGGCTGAACAGGATAGTGCAGGTGGCGGAAACGTGATGGTGTGTGAGCGCACGGGGAGGAGCACGCCCGAGCACGGTGAAGTCAAACGCCCCTCCTTCGGTGTCTGCCCTGCAATAACGCTGTGTTCCTGCTCTCCTCCGCAGGCAACCTGCTTCGCTGCGATCCTCAGCAAGTGAGAGGGTAGGCTGCCACTAAATCAATCATACTATGAATGGACAAAAATAATGTAAAAAAAACTGTGAAAACACAACATTGAAAACGGGAAAAAATAAATAATACTGTAGGTAGGAGTTTGGATGACAATGGGGATAGCAAGACAAAAAGCATGGAGGGGAAGGAAGAAAAAAAAGGGGGGGGGAAGGGAGGTAGCAAAGAGGTGGATGAATGCCCCCCCCCAAAGGATTGCCTTTGTGCACGTACGCTCTCCCAAGCTTGGTGCTTGGGGAGACAAACAAAATTTACTTTGATGTGCGCTCAGCAGCAGTCAATACACACACACAGCCACACACAGACACAGACACAAATAGCCCCGATCCACGCTTGCAAAATTATGCAGGACACCCTGTACTCATGCTTGGAGAGTTGGTGATGTCACCGCTCTCAGCGGCAGCGTGGACGCAGCCTAATTTTGCAAGCGCGAGCTGTTGAAATATGTAAGTATTTAAACATATTTGGATTTATATTGTATACCGTTTAATAAAGGTTTTGTTTTTTTCCATGTGATTTTGATTACATCAGGCAGGTGGTGCCCGAGAAATTTTATGGATGAAAAGGGGGGCTCGGCATAAAAAGTTTGCTCACCCCTGTTCTAATTGACACTGACAACTGCAAGGAGCAGTATATTTTTCATTCGTTAGAAGTCAGGGGGTAGAAAGGGACGGATACTGCTCCATCGGTCCAAAATTTGCAGCAATCTGCATCGAGTTTAATACCGGTCATTTTTCTTTTAATGGTTGTATTTTAACAGGGTCTGTAAAAGTTTGTTTACATCAATATTTCTCCAAAACAGATAACTGCTTAAGGACTTGCATAAAGTAACTGATGAAAATGCATTGCAAGCCACTGTGACAGTGAAGGGGTTATTACCTGCAATCAACTCATGAGAAAGCAAGATAAGCAAATGAGTTGGGATTATCTTAATGTAGAGCATCTTCATCTACATAGACAATGCACGGACAGGTGACAATCTCCGAAGTCTTTTTGTCAACACACGTTCTACTTCTCCACCAGCTGTTAAATTAGTTTTTCAGGCGGTTAAATCAATGTCTTGGTGAAAATAAAGTTAGACAGTGTCAGCCAGCCACACAAATAATGATGCATTGTGTAGCAGATGTCCGATGCACTGCAGCCTATGCCGAGCTCAGGAAATTAGCCTCCTTATGTTCACATTATCTCATAATAAGGTTTGCACCTGCTCAGGCAATTGACCACTTCTTCACTAGCTGCTCATTTAGATGATTGTATCAGCAAAATAAAGCAGAGGATCTCAAATTGCCTGGCATTTTGGAATTACTTTAACCCATTTTAAAATCTTTTGTTTTCTAGCAGTATTGACAACTTGGGGTTTATGGATCAAAGTCTCCGGACTGCATAAGGGGTGTAACTCTCGGGGGGAAAAAATGGCACCAGATCCATACAAAAAAAATGCATTCAACAGGATTTCTTTCTTAAATAGATTTAGTGCTATTTTTCATCACCCTAGCAGCTGGGAAGAAATACTCATTACTTTGCAAATACAAAGTGCAAGACGACTAGATTTAGGACTGTATTAACTAGGCGATGCTGTTCCAAAAGAAGCCTTCTAGTGCCAAAAGACACACCACAACCCATCAAAGAGATTGGGCCATAAATTGTCATACAGCGCCGTAATCTTTCAGCTACGCTTAGTTAACATGGGCCATAATGTCCAGTGCACATGTGACAGAAAAGCAAGATACTTGCGATTAAACGGTGCCCCTGGGTTAATGAGACTGGTTGCCAGTCACTTGAGAAAAACCTCGGAGAAGGTCGAAACGTTGTGCTTAGCTTTACAATAAATGTCTAAAAATCCGTAGTGCCTTGGATCATCTGTTACGTGTCAGTGTACATATGAAACGCACGCTTCATAAGAAATGGTTGCGATTGTATTTTTATTCTGTCTTGAACGGCAAATGACTACTTCCATTTTTTTGGTCTGATCAGGAATACTGACAACAAATCTATTATTTTTTTTTCATCCTCATTATTAAGTGTCCATGACATTGACATTGCAGTGGTGCATGATAAGAGTGCACATCGTTCTTTTCTCCAGACACTATACACCCGCAGAAATCTTGCACCAAGCATATTAAGTTTAAAAATGTAATGGCCAGTTACAATTCAGGCTGCTCCGAAACATCTGTTTAAAGCTGCAGTTCAGTCTTTTTTTTTTTTTTTTTAACATTTATTTTTTTACTTCAATAGTTTCATGTGTGCAATCTCTAATTACCTAAAGAACTGTATAGCTGCAGGTCAATTCGTTCTCCATGTATTGATAGGTCGAAATTTGGTGACATATTAAAAACTGGGATTTGTTTATAATCTGCTTGTCTGTCAGTGGAAGCTCATGAATATTCATGAGCATTCCTGCACTGACATGTGCAAGAGGGAGGGCAGGGCTGACAAAGGGGTGTGCCAGGGCTTGTGACAGGACATGAAGGGGCAGTGCCTTAGCAAATGGCTGTTAAAATAGAATACAAGAAAATTGGTCTTTCAAAGTTGTTTTGAAAATGCTAAAAGTATTTTTTCTTACTACAGAACTGATTTATTAAAAAAACACACATGCAGGATATCGACTGAACTGCAGCTTTAAGCATTTCCTTATTATGATGCTGACATGACAACATTTGAAAGGTAACGTTTACAGCTGAGGTTATACTGGAAAAATGTTTGCCAAGTACTAGCATGATGGTAAAATTCCATATATTACCTTTTCTGCCAAGGCCTTCAAACTGTCAATAAATCTTTGCCAGAAATCCTTGAAGAGTGGCCGATCGATTTTCTTGAGGCTGTCTTTGGTACTTGCATCCACACTCACATACAGCTGTGTGACCGGCTCCAGGCACCTGAAAAATGATAGCATTTTATTATTTTTTACAAAATGCAGAAATCGCACAGACTTTTTATAATCAGATCAAAAAGTACATATCCCCTTTCTTTCAAAAGCCACCTCCCCTTTCCTTGAAAATAAACCATATTGACTTTATAAGGCTATAAAAAGCATTAAAGCACATGTTCACCCAGCTAATTATTAATTATTATTCCACCTGGAAACCCAAGACATATTACTGAGAATTTCCAAAAGGATCATCAGCGAACCTTACTGCCCAATCCAAATGCCGAAAGAGAAGCCATACAGTGGGTAAGACATTTCAATTGGTTATTATTGTACGTCAGACAACAGCCTGGGCAGACAATATACATCAACTTGTCAGGCAACCCAATTGTAACGAAAATGGTAGGGAATATTAAATATTTTAATCAATCTGGTGCTTCAGGGGTTAATGTGGTTACCGATTGTCTTAAAAATACAAGATATTGGGTTTATGACAGGTCAAGACTATTTCCTGGGTGTGTGCTGATCTACAAAGAGGGCTTAATGGGGCGGCAGGGGGGGGGGGAGGGAGTCACTGTTGACCCACTAGAAGTGATAGGTGACTATCACAAGTTCCAAGGCTGTCAGACTCAAAGGAAACCAACGGTCCTGAGATACCCCCTGTGCATCTCAGAGAGTGGAGACAAACAAGTCACCACTTAGTTAGAGGATGTTATTAAATATCGGTACAAAAAAAATGGTTGATTGAGAGAGATCAGCCAAAATTAATCTCTTATAGATTGCACTCATGGAAGACAAAAATTACATGGTAAAAGTAATATCCCAGGGTCTCAATATCAGTTCATGGTCCAATCATATTGATTCCAATTCACAATGAACGGTCCATGACGGGATATGAAGACCCAGGAATATTACTTTTCCCATGTATTTTTGTCTTCCATGAGTGCAATCTATAAGGGATTCTTTGTACTACTATGTAGTAGCTGTAAGTTTTATGCCGGTTAGATGTGCATATAGCATTGCATAAGAGACACGCCGACACGTGTATACGGCTTGAATACGCTGCTTTATGCTTATACGAACGCAGTGACTAGACTCCAAGCCTTAGGACATATTCTGTAGGCATAATTATAAAAGAGCTAATGAGGATGTCACATGCTACAGTACTTCAGGAACTAAGCTCTGATTAATACGACCTAACATGGCAATATAGAGAGAACAGAACCTGAACAGATGTGTACAGGGAAGAAAAAACAGACACGGATAAGAGTCTATACAATCACAGACATTACTAACGTGGCACATCTAACCGGCATAAAACTTACAGCTTTATATATATAAAAAAGTATAAAAAAAAGTATTTAAACTTTATACTCATTACCATATATGTTTTGTCAATTTGATGTAGCATTGGGCACCCGTGTCTTCTGTTGTATACATTTGCCACGCTCAGTAGCACTCATTTTGGCATTAAATATATATATTCATGATGTGGTGGATGTAGGAGTTTGAGCTATCTGGAAATGTGTGTTAATCTATTTCTGATTGGTAAGTCTATGGAGGTTAGGTGGCACCTCCCCCCAGAGCTCGCCCCTCCCCACCTTTTTAACTTGGAAGGTCCTGGCAACTTGCTGAATGGACAAGACTCACTGCAGTTCATTCCCCTCATACAGAGGTAACAGGAAGGGTTCACAGTTTTAGTGTTAGGACCTGCATTTTTGGTTTACCTTGACGTTTGTATGCAGGCTTACGGCGCTTTGGCCAAAGGGTTTAACTAAAAAACCAAGTAATTACTATTATTATTCAAGTATTTAAACTTTATACTCATTACCATATATTTTTTGTCAATTTGATGTAGCATTGGGCACCCGTGTCTTCTGTTGTATACAATTGCCACGCTCAGTAGCACTCATTTTGGCATAAAAGTATATTCATGATGTGGTGGATGTAGGAGTTTGAGCTATCTGGGAATATGTGTGTTAATATATATATATATATATATATATATATATATATATATATATATATATATATATATACAGTATATATATATATAATTAAACTTTGATTTTAGAAAAAAAAATTCGCATTTTAATCAAGACCATTACAAATTACAATTAATATTATATATAAATTAATTTGGTCAGTAGTGCACCACAAAAGGGATCTCTCTCTGTGGACCGTGTCTCTTCAACACGACCCATCAGTCTTTTTGTATATTAAGACATTATAGACCTGCCAGCAGTTCATAAGAGTAACAAGTGAATATCTGTCACCGTTGCGATTAGAAAAATCAAAATCATACCACATCAATCATAAGAGGTGCCCAAGACAGCCTAACATCTATTTTCTCAGGAGAAACCATTATCTGTCACATTTTATATCAGGCATGTATGTGAAGTACGCAGAAGATGGTGTCTTTCTAAGTATTAGAGAAATTAAGTTATGAGTTTTCAGTCAAAACATTCTGAAACGTCAGAAAAAAAGTGTTTCTTTTCAGAATCATAAAAATGTCAGGAGAGCCTAGTTACAACAGGGGTGGATCTTGTGTTGTTTCCATGAGGGAGAAAGTACAAAAGTCTCACCCAGGTAAAATCAGAATTCAACAAGGTGGTGTGTTTTGGGATCGGGCATGTGAATTGTCATCTTCTACTCTAGTGACCTCTCTGGGAAAGATCTATGACACATGGTAATGCACTGTATAGGGATTTCTGTTTTATGATTTATCCTGTTATTTTAAGAAACTGTTCTGCATTTCTTGTAATTGTATGTTCTTGTAATAATCTTTGTACTCTAATGCACTGTGTTTTTATATATCAAAACAATCTTTAAATATTGCTTGTAGCTCTGAATGAACTGTTGCACGCTTTGTAGAGACTATTTACATTTTTGGACACATTTTGCTACAACAGATGTGTTATTTGCATTGTTTTTCTTTAATAGACAGGGACCCCAGACCCTGGCAGAGATATAGATATATCTATATCACACATTTTTGCCTATTTCTTGGGTGGTGGCAGCAGATAGATATGATTGCAATTGAGTAAGGAGGTTAACATTAACTAATTGAAATTGCCTTGCCATGTGTATTAACCCTGGTTGCATATCTAAATCACATGCTCATGTGTGTGCTGTAGTAACAGATGGTATAGTTGGACGGACTGTGGGGAGATATTGTTAATTTGAGGGACCTTTGTTAACGTGAAAAGTGGGACAGCAAAAGAGCTGTGTATTAACCCTTGTCTCATATGCAGATCACGTGCTCACAGGTGTGCCGTACGTGACACCAAGATTTTGCAGATTTGTGTACCCTTACACATGATCAAAAATGAACAATGTTAATTACACACAAAGCCCCAGCATATGTTCTCTTAAAGGTTGATGCCTAAATGTTTGCATAACGGAGTATCTGAACACAGAATTTTTTTTTTTTATGGGGGTGGCAACTTTTAAAGAGTGAGGAAACATGATGAAAACATACCCTAAACTCCATCTCAGCTATGTAGTTGTAGAAGTCTAAAATTATGTAAGAGAACGTTAAGATGCAGCATTTGATTTTAATACATAATATTTCAGCAAAATAAGGTCTCCATGTGATAAATAAAAAGTAATGTATAAATAAAAAAATACAAGGTAATGCACATAACGAAATGTGAGCAATACATTTCATAGTCGTTCACAAACCGGGTACTAAAACACGCTGCCATTACAATTGAGATGCATAAAAGGCCACAAGAAAAATGTCCTGTTATCAGCTTCATAAATGAGACTGGGGAGAGAGAAAAGTTACGTATAGGATCTGTCCTCAGGCACAAGGTGATCAAGATTAGAGAGGCAAGATTTAAACAAACCTTAGCCACCTGACTGCAATGTGCAACCGTTGTGAATACTGCATTCCAAGAGATACAATGACAGTGATTCATAGCATTACTTTTCATGCGGTAATATTTACGTTTCTGGGGACTAAATCAAATGCCACGCAGAGATATTCTTCTGCTACATATTGGCTAAAAGAAATCTTCCGAAATGTTTCTTAAAAAGGATGGACTGAAAATTACTTATTGTTGCTGAATGAGGCAGTGCAAGAACTGTCCAGAGTGCTGCTGAACTAAAAGCAGCTCATTAAAGTCACGGCAGCAGTATGAAAATGCATATAAATATCATCTATATACCATGCAAGCCTAACCACAGATTAAAGGTTGATTAAACTACTGTACCAGTAAATGACCAAGTTGGTAATGCTTAACAACCAATAAGACCTAGTACAATGTATATACATGCCCAAATTTGCTGTAACGTGCCAAAAGACTCCACACTGTACATGAATCTGATTTTTTTATCTGGAATACGTAAAAATTTACTATTAACTGAAAAAGCATTAAAACAACAAATGTGGCCTGTATGTCCAACATGGTCCCAGCAAATACACCTTGTGTTTTGTGCAGAACATGGCGCTTCTGAGGTCTCTCTCTCCAGCATATGTTACCTGATTTACACAATCTCACCCTGCATGGTTCGACAGAAATATCACATCTCTTATCCATCACTCGTAAATTAAACAGCAAAACTAGGTCACCCCAAAACATGTACCAGTAAGATCATAAAACATCAACAAAAATGCTTAAAATAAGTATACAATCCTAAAAACAATTGGGAAACTAAAATATTATAGCTGAAAAACTAAACAAAAAGGTCCCAAGTTTTCAACTCCAGTGATTCCAGTCAACAATCTTCCTGATCGTCTATGTCACAATGATCACCGCTGGAATTTAAACAGCCATTTTCCTTATAAAAAAAAATAAAAAATAATAAATTAAAAACTGTGAACCCTTCCTTTTACCTCTGTATGAGGGGAAGCAACTACAGTGAGTCCTGTCCATTCAGCAAAATGCCAGAACCTTCACAGAAGGGTTCACAGTTTGTGTTAGTACCTGCATTTTTGGTTATACCTTGACGTTTGGTATGCAGGCTTACGACGCTTTGGCCAAAGGGTTTAACTAAATAACCAAGTAATTACTATTATTAAAGTATTTAAACTTTATAATTATTACCATATATGTTTTGTCAATTTGATGTAGCATTGGGCACCCATGTCGTCTGTTGTATACAGTACATTTGCCACGCTCAGTAGCACTCATTTTGGCATAAATATATATCCTTAAATCATCTAGGCTGCAGGTCTCTGGACATTTCAAGAAATTGTCATTTTAAATATTCAACTACACTTGAGTATTTTTGACTACAGTGTCATTAGCGCTGACATTTGTGTTACAGTTTACAGCTCAAACTGAATGGAAATGTAACAAGATAATGTTACCTTAGTAATAAAAGGATACATTGTAGCTGCTGAGTTACACGGATTGAAGGATTGATTGAAACTCAGCTATTTTATGTTAGGTACACAATTAGGATTTTTACAGATTTATAAAAAGAGCACCAAACAATTGCCATCTTTGGAAAGAATGTCGAATTATACATTGTCACATGTTTTACATATTTAAAAAAAAGGGGGAAGTGGTATTGCTGCTTTTAATCAAAATACCCTGTCCCCCCCCCCCAAAAAAAAACCACTATGCACCTTTCTCTGCATATTAAGAATGTGTATTAAGAAATCAAACATCGCTGTGTTGTGTTGGCTACACCCTGCGTGCAGTGATTCTTCGGTACAAGAAGCACATGATTTGGAGCCGATTGAATGCAGGGTGCCATTTGGATCAATCAGCACAAGGAGCTTAAACGATGAAGACATGACAAAGTACTGACACATATCAAAGTATGCCGGTGGTCACGTTTACTCTGTGATTCAGATTTCTGCACGATATATTCTGTGCCCGCGCTACTTTTTTTTTTCTCTTCTTCTTCACTTCCATAAACTGCTTTGGCATTCTACAAGCAATCCATCATTCTGGGTCCTAATGCGAAGTGCACACAGCTTTGGAACTTCATAAATCGCTAATGAGGAGAAATATTTATTTAGCTTCAAATATCACAGAACTTTAATTTTTTTTCCCCCAGTGCTGGTGCCAATAAGGAGGTTTTCTGCTCTGGGTTTTTAAATAAAATTTACATGCATGTTAGCAACCCCTTCCTAAATTACAGTCATAAAAATGAAAATTACAATAATTGCTGGGAGTGCAGCTCATGAACAGTTAATATACATATGTGACCTCTTGAATAACAAATATGACATTGTACATACAGTACAGGGTCTAGCTAGTACACCAACAACATAAACGCAATTGTATGAGTAGACAAGAGGTCTCCTTTACAAAAACGCTAATATAATTCCTTTCTTCATGTTGAGCAGTCCTGTGAACAGCTTGAAAATTGAAAACATTTCACTACATTTCCCAGATCGGATGTTGCTCTTAAAAGATTACACCTACAAAATATCTAGCCAAGCTTCATATTGTAGTTTAAGAGCGAGGTTAGTTCATTTCCATTTAAAACTATACCAAGAGTGACCAAACTAAGGGGTTAGACAAAAGTTAAATGACAATGTAATAGGTCTGGTTTTCAAATAAAATGGGAATTTTGCCCATTCCTTCGGCGCCTCAGGTACCTTTGAAGCATACAGCACAGTTCAAAGTATAATATAGAAAACATTTGCTCGATTATTTTTCACAGACGTTCAATTTGTGTCCACATACAGGGCTGGCCATCTCCTAAAATGTGAAGCAAAGAGAGGAAGTAAGAGACACTGGCGCTGAGCACTAGTTCTTAAGATGAGCAGCCCGGCTCTAGTACCTTCCACTACTTCAGCTGCCTTTCCAGACAGACAATTCACTAGGAGTGTTCGAAGGAACATAATGTGACAATCAAAGAGAGCTTTAAGGAGGCTTAACATTTTTTTTTTTAATAAAATTTAAAAAAGGGAATAATTACATTCTGCTCTCCAATTAGTTTAAGGGAAAAAAAAGGCGGGCAAAAAAAAAATAGAAGAAAAAAAATATATATTTTGTTTGCTGTGCATGGTCGTTTTTTTTTTTCCGCTCGCTTTTTGTTGGAAAGACTTGCAGCACCAAAATACATTTAAAATAAAAATATATTTAAATACTTTAAAATTGGTACCCAGCTGGACTTCCGGTGACGTCACAGCCGATGGTCTGCTAGTGAGAGAGCTCCTGGCGCCCTCACAGCTAAAGCTATTAGAATAAGCTTTTCCCCCACCCCAAACCTCCCGAATTTAGTCTCCAGACCAAGCCCTAACACTGCTGAGATGACAGGGAAGTCTCAAAAGAAAAATCAGTACCCGGTAACCAAGTTTTTCCCGCCGGCACAGCGTCTGGCTGATATCAGCCCAGATGGGCAAGATGGCGCCGAGGAAGATCCGGAGCACAAGGCGCCAAGCGGCCGGCAGAGCCCGATTGACGCGGATCCCCCCGTTCTAAATAAAGAATTTTTTGACTCACTCATCACCAAAATGAGGAGGGGGGTCCAAGAAGACACGGAAAAAGCCCTCCAGATCATACGCGCCGAGGTAGGAGCGCTAACGGAGCGGACAGAAGACTTAGAGGGAAAAGTGGAGGGAATATCAAATGAACAGGCAGAGACCCACGATGAAGTGCTGAGATGCGGGGATGCGATCCGCGACTTACAGAACAAATTAGAGGATCTTGAAAACAGGGAAAGAAGGCAGAATATCCGCCTTAAAAATATCCCTGAAGACATCACGCATGAGGAATTACAACCTTACCTCCGCAGGCTCTTCCTACAGCTTGTCCCCGACTTATCAGACCATGACCTACACACTGACCGAGCCCACAGAGCCCTAGGCCCAAAGTCAGCAGATCCCAACCGTCACAGAGATGTGGTGCTTAGAATGCACGCTTATTCTGCAAAGGAACGCATCATGATGGCCGCCAGGGATCTGCGCTCCGTATCAATGGACGGCGTACAGATTCAACTATTTAATGACCTATCCCAACTAACAATCAGCAAGAGAAATGCGATGCGCCCACTCACCACCTACCTCAGGGACCAAGGGGTTAAATATCGCTGGGGGTTCCCCTTTAAGTTGGTGGTGCTCCGCAATGGCCGCCACTATACAGTATCCACACCTGAAGACTCAAAGGACTTCCTAAAAGCTCTGGGGATCCCTCTCCCTCCACCGAAGAACAACTGCCCCCGCACGGAGGCAACTTCAGAGACGGCCCCCCAAGAAACCCCCCGAGCATCGGAGAGACTAGCTAGTCAATGACTCCGATGAGCCAAGATGTCCCCACTGCCTGCTGGGATTCAAGAACTCGCAAGTCTCCCTCACAGACACACCACGCAGATCCAGAGGCCCTAAAAGATTGAAGCAGGCACCTGCCGCCAAAATCCCCCAAGATGCGAAAGGCCCCGTAGGCCCTGCAGGCCCTGACACATCTGCTTGTATACCCCCCTCCCCCCCCCCCGCACCCCCCCCACTTACCTCTCTGCAGCTGCTCCCACAGAGTCCCAGGCACCGGCGAAAGACTCCAGTACCCATGCTTCCCTGCAAGCTCCTCAGAAGTCACCCTCTCTTGATCGCTACGAACAAGACAACAGCACGGGCCCCAACTCGAGGAGGCCCGTTCCCCATGACCGGAGAACCAGGGACTCCTCCAACAGACCTCTCCTTCCAGAGACTCTTGCCGGACCCCCCCTCTCCCCCTCCCCACTACGGTCCCTCTCCTTCCCCTCCCCCCCTCCCCGGTCACCACTCCCTCCTCGCCCCCCTCTGCCCCACCCCCCCCCCCCCTCCCGTTAACCGGAGTAACCAGCCTACTCACCCCCATGTTCCCGCCCGATGCCGCAGGAACCAAAGGACAACACCCGCTGGGTTCCGAGCCCCAGGGACGGGGACCAGCATCCGCGCTGCTCCATATCCCCGTTCTCCACGTCCTCGCGAGATAAGAACCCGCCACTAACCCCCAACTAGGGGAGGTCCAGCTCCGAGGCCAGAGATCCAGGGACTCTCCTAACAGACTCAACCACCCAAGGACTGCTGCGGGTAACCCCCGCCCCCCCCCCCCCCCCATTCACAATAATCAGGTTGTATGAATGAACGCTGGCAACCGCCCCCCCCCCCCTTCTCTTTTTTTTTTCTCTCTGCAACCCATTACCTCCCAAACAAAACCGTGTTAGTAATGTATAAGTCGCTTATGTCTAGTCAAGGTACAATGACACACTTTAAGCATGATCCAGAGCTAAGAGGGAGCTCCCCTTAGAAGTGTCCCCCAAATAAAGAAGGATGTTATAAATAAAATGCACCTCCCCATCCCTTCCCTCCCCCCTCCCCTCCCCATCCCCTCCCCCCCCCAAGCCCACCCCCTACCCCTCCCCTCCCCCCCCACCTCTACTCCCCACCTCTCCCCCCCCTCCCCTCCCCATGCTGGATATGTTTAACCAACCTATTTCACTCTATATTGAGACATACTCCAATACTGATTATTTAAAGGACATCCACAATTTATATGAGATATCACGACCGGGGAAAAGATCTTCCCCAGAAGGCAATGTTTCAATTTCATGCTGATGATGTAAATACTGTGCCCCCCCCCTTACTTCCCCCCCCCCCCACCCTCCCAACCTCTCCCCCCTCATCCCCCCGCCTACCCTCACCCCTCCCCTCTCCCCCCAGGGCAAAGATACTATGTCTGACCAATCTGTTTCACTCTGTATGAATATATGCGCCAATACTGAATGTATAGAAAATGACTATAAAGTTTAGGCGAAGATTCAGTCTAGGGAAAAGTACTCCCCCCGAGAGTAATGTGTAAACCCCATGCGGACGATGTATATGTTAAGTTCCCCCCCCTTCCCTCCCCTCCCCCCCTTCCCTCCCCCTCCCCCCCCTCCCTCCTCTCCCCCCCCTCCCCCTCCTCTCCCCCCCCCCTCTCCCCATCAATGGCGTCAATAAAGATTATTTCCCTGAATGTTAAGGGACTTAACACAAAACGCAAACGCAAACTAGCCCTCCAAGAATTTAAAAAGACCAAATGAGACATAATATGTATCCAAGAAACCCATTTCAACACCGCTGACCCTCCTAACACATTTAAGCACACATATCCCCAAGCATTCTTTGCATCCTCCCCCAACAAAAAAAGATGGGTAGCTATTCTGATAAAAAACAATACCCCATTTGCCCTCACACAAGTAACCAAAGATCCGGAGGGACGATATATACTCCTCAAAGGCACACTGTCAGGCTCCCCCATAGCCATCCTCAACATCTACGCCCCGAACGCAAACCAGACCCAATTCCTCCAGAACCTTCTTAGTACCCTTGACCACCCGACGCTTTCCTCCCTCCTCCTCGTCGGTGACGCAAATATGGTCCTTGACCCGGACCAAGATAGATCAGGGCAGACAGCGGCCCCATACTCTAGCCAACTACAGAAAAAGGCCCAAAAGTTCCAGAATATTCTTAGAGAGTATTCGCTGACAGACATTTGGCGGACCCAGCATGTGGGCCAGAGAGACTATTCCTTCTACTCAGCCCCCCATCAGTCTTACTCGCGGATCGATTACTTTCTGGGCACCAACAATGTACTCCAGGCATCCTCCCACTCCGACATAGGCCCAATAACCTGGTCTGACCATGCCCCTATCATACTCACCCTCTCTCTGCCTTTCGTCAAGACAACAGTATATTCCTGGAAACTCAGCGACTCGCTTCTCAATGACCCACAAGTGATCAAGACAATTAAACAAAAACTGCACACCTTTTTCCAGCTAAACAAAGGCTCGGTCCCTGCAGCAGCAATGCTCTGGGAAGCGCACAAAGCCACTATAAGAGGGGAACTCATATCACTAGCCTCCTATAGGAAAAAAATAAAACAGAAAGCCCAGAAAGAACTAACCGAAAAAATCATAACGCTAGAGCAACTGCATAAACAATCCCAATCGAAAAAGGTGTTTAGAACACTTGAGAAAGCGAGATCCGATATAAAAATACTCCAACTTGACGAGGTAGAGAGAGCCCTGAAATGGACCAAACAGCGGTTCTATGATAGGGGTAACAAAGCGGACAAACTCCTGGCCTCAAAATTAAGAGGCATTAGAACAAAGGCCCAGATAACAAAGATCAGAACCAAAAGTGGTCAAATCTCATATAATGAGAAAGATATCGCCCGTGAATTTGCAGAGTTCTATACTGACCTCTACAACCTCCACCCCATCAACCAGTCAGACACTAATGATAAGAGCACCTCCGACTATCTAACCCAATGCAACCTCCCCTCCCTCTCACAAGAAGAACTTGAGTTCTTAAACCAGAGCATAACCCAAGAAAAGCTAGATAATGCAATATCCTCACTCAAAATAGCAAAGACACCAGGACCGGATGGCTTTACCAACGGTTACTATAAAAAATTAGCAAAATCCCTGTCCCCCTACCTCCTAGAAATGTTTAACTCATTTCTCCAAGGAGAACAGATCCCAGGCACTATGTCAGCAGCCAACTTGGCTATCATACATAAAGAGGGCAGGGACCCACTTCAATGTGGCAGTTACCGCCCCATTTCCCTACTGAACACTGACCTCAAACTTTTCAGCAAAATCCTAGCAAACAGACTGAACCCTATTCTCCCAAGACTAATTCATATAGACCAGGTGGGATTTGTGTCAGGAAGACAGGCCTCTGACAACACCCGCAAAATTATTGATATTATAGACCACGTGCACCTCAAACAGTCCCAGGCCTTGATACTCAGCCTCGACGCAGAGAAGGCCTTTGACCGGATCAAATGGTCCTTCCTTGACCAGACGATGCGCCAGTTCGGCTTCTCAGGCCCATTCCTTGAAGGAGTCCGAGCCCTCGATACCAACCCCACGGCCTTATTAAAACTCCCGGGTGGCCGATCCAATCCAATAAAAATCCAAAACGGTACTAGACAAGGTTGCCCCCTTTCCCCTTTACTCTTCGCCCTGTCCATAGAGCCCCTAGCCGCCAGAATCAGAACTGACCCATCCGTAAAGGGAATCCTAGTCGGAGACAGGGAGTATAAAATCTCCCTGTTTGCCGACGACATCATCCTTACCCTATCAGACCCCCTCACTTCCCTCCCCAACCTAGAAAAACTGTTAGACCAATTTGGCCACCTCTCAGACTACAAAGTCAATACAGACAAGTCAGAGGCTCTCAATATATCACTGCCGAACCCCGTATGGACATCCCTACAAAAGAAATTTAAGTATAGATGGAATAGCTCCCATATTAAGTATTTAGGGGTTAAAATAGCGAGCTCATATGGCTCGCTATACCAATCCAATTACCCTCCCCTCTTTCGTCAAATCATAAGAGACCTTGAGACTTGGCAGTCCCACCAAATATCATGGTTTGGCAGGATAATATCCACTAAAATGAATATCCTCCCCCGCTTGCTTTACTATTTTCAGACCCTCCCTGTCCCCGTCCCAGTAGCAGATCTAAGGAATATTCAGTCCCATATTCTGCGCTTCATTTGGCAACAACGGAGAGCCAGGGTCCCACGGTCGGTACTCTTGGCGTCGAGGACGAGAGGGGGTCTGGGGGCGCCGGACGTGATCCGATACTATCGGGCAGCACAACTGAGACAGGCGGCGGTTTGGAACAACCCCCCTGCCTCCAATTGCTGGCTGGAGATAGAGACTTTCCACGCGTCCCCGACTCCCCTCTCAGCCCTGCTTTGGACTCACGTCCACAAGGGTAGGAGGCCCACGAGACTCAGCCTTGGAGCAATGAGATGCACGTGGTCGACATGGTTGAAAACTAAAGGGAAAAATGGCCTAGCTTCAACCCCCTCTCAATTGACCCCTCTATTCGGGAACCCGGATTTCCCGCCCGGTTGTTCCCGACCCCAATTCAGCCAATTTCAAGGCCTAAACATCAGAGTGGTTGCGGACTTGCTGGAAAGCGATGAGGTCATGCCCCTCCGAGAATTGCGAATCAAATTAACGTCCCCTGATCTTCCTATATTCCAATACCTACAGATTCGTCACTTCTTGAGAACCCTATCCCCTAGCTTAAAATTCCCGCCGTGCTCCAGATTTGAGACCCTCTGCCTCAGAGGCGAGTACCAAAGAGGCCTCATCTCTGGGATATATAAAACATTAGAGGCGGCCCAACCCACCCCTAATCACGCATATATGCAAAGGTGGAGCCAAGACCTAAACACCAACATAGATATAGAGGACTGGGAGGATATCTGGGAGGCAGCCTCCAAAACTTCAATTTGTTCCATCACAAAAGAAAATATTTACAAAATATTATTCCACTGGTACCTGACCCCGAGCAGACTGAACCAGATCTACCCAGCTACTCCTGACGACTGCTGGAGGGGATGTGGTCAAAGGGGGGACATGTCCCACATTTGGTGGACATGCCCGGAGATCCAAAAATTCTGGACCCGGATCCAGGGCCTGCTGACCGAGACCCTGGATGTAGAGATACCCCTAGACCCTCTGACCTATGTGCTGGGAAAACCAGTCGATGACCTTCCCCCCCCTATAACCAGGCTCATGGCAGCGATCCTGACGGCCGCCAGATGCTGCATAGCAGCAGCCTGGAAGAAAATCAAAGCCCCATCCAGAAGAACGGTAATCACTAGGGTAAACGGAATTATGGGTATGGAAAGATTAACGGCAATGCTGAAGCAAAAAATGCCGCAATTCTACTCGACATGGGAACCTTGGCCAGGATCAGACTCCCTGACCATCACAGTCACAGTACCATAGGACCGACCTCCTACCCTCAAAGTCCCCCCCATCTCCGCCCCCCCCCTTCCCCTCTCTTTGTCCAAGTCGTTCCCAACTATCCACCCCTCCTTCGTCATCCCCCCTCTTATTCACCACTGAAAACTGGAAAATGGACTATTGTGTGTCATCAACTTTACCCAAACTTTGTACATGTATCAAGCTGTATTCCTGTGTTGATTCGCTTATCAATGTATGTAACATGTACCAATCTGCTGTCCGACACCAATAAAGGAAAAATATTTAAAAAAAAAAAATAAATTTGGTACCCAGCTGATTAAAGAGATGCTTGCCTCCCCTTGCTATTTCACACCCTTCTCTTTCCCCTCTCTCACGCCCTCCAACTCTCGCTCACTCTACTTTTACGTTCCCCTCGCTTTCTCACAGTGCTCTAAATTTAGCCTACTGTATAATAGTATTAATCCCCTCAAGACATGTTATTACCTAGCGTGGAATGATCAGTGCATGTGGTACAAAAAAAGAAAACTTTCCAAATCAGCTTACAGCTGCAATTCAGTCTTTTTTTTTTTTTTTTTTATTTATTTTTTTACTTCAATAGTTTCAGTTGTGCAATCTCTAATTACATAAAGAACTGTATAGCTGCCGGTCAATTCGTTCTCCATCTATTGATCGGCAAAGTTTGGCGACATCTTTAAATATGGGGAATGTAAATCGTTGCTATAGGAACAAGCATGCTTGTTAAAATAGAATACAAGAAAATTGGTCTTTCAAAGTTGTTGTTTTTTTAAAACAGAAAATGCTAAAAGTATTTTTTCTTACTACAAAACTGATTTATTAAAAAAAACACACATGCAGAATATTCAGCGGAAAGAAAGGTGAAGATGTGTAGCACAGCCGCAGTTTCCAACTCCCAGTGAGTCCGGAAAAAATGATAAGGTAAGCACTCAATTGAGCAACAGGTCAGGTTTTATTGCAGGGTGGTGCAGCAAAGGGACAACGGAGCAACACGAACGCACCTACGCGTTTCGTGCACTAGGCACTTTATCAAGGTGACAAACATACACATTACTGCATAATTTATACTCACCTGAACTGTGCCTCGCGCTGCCGGGTGTGACGTCATCGTCCCGCGTCGCAACGGGTCGCGGTGACGCGGCGTGCACAGCCATTGGGTAAAGGGCCATAGTGCCCCCACATATATGTATATGGTTACCGGTGCCTCTGATTATTTCATATTGGTTACATGGGGGGGCTGTTATGGGGTTTCAGTTTGTGGTGGTCAAGTGGACCCCAATAGACTCCTAGCCCTTACCTGACAAATTGCCATATCATTCATGGACTTTCTCATGTTATCCAGTATTATCTACACATGTTATGGAGGAATTCTGACCGATTTTGATGCATCACAATTACCTTGTTACATGCAGAATATTGCCTGAACTGCAGCTTTAATAATGTAGCCCCATCAAAATCAAAAACTACTCAAGACAACATTAAACGAGAAACCGTAAATATGGAACAATTCAATCTGAGGCATGTTTTCAAATGGCCTTTTTCACCAGAAGTGTACAATTACATTTTAATAAACTGAATTTGAAAATAAATAAATGTTTAACTGTGTTAGATCGGTTTCTTCAATGTTAAAATAATTTAAAAAAAATTACAATTACCTTTACTGTATCTTATTTAAACTTACATCAGGACTCTGTCCTGCACAGTAGATCATTCCCTACAGAGACAGAGGACCCAACCAGCTGGATGTCAACTACTGCGTGATGCGGGAGTCGTCTGCACCGGATGCCATGGCGGTGAGATCGGGTCTCCATTGAGCCGAGTCTGGTCTACTTAAACTGCGCTTTTAACGTTGATACTTTGTGAGTGCACTGTGCATCGCTGATACCTTTACACCTTTTTATTCAAACGGTTTACGCCATGTTTGCTGTCCCTCCACCACTTGCCATATACTCATGCGGAGTTTAAACTGAGGCGTTACTCTGGAGGATGGAGGGGTTGTTCAGGAGCCTGTTTGCGTAAGCCATTTACATATGCTTAATCAAGAAAATCTCTTCTGAGTTTCAAACCTTTAGAGTGGAGATTGCCCTATTTTTCACAAATCAAGCGTTTTTTTCTTTTTTCCTTTGCCCTACTGTATGTGCTCCATTTATAGGAACAATTCTATTAAACACTGGACTTTAGCAGAAGGAAACAGAAACATTTCCCAACCAACATAGAATATTTCTCATTCGGCATGGACAAAAACATCTAAATCATACACAAAATAGAATAATAGCATAATTACCGTTTGACTACAAGTACCCCAAAAACAGTAAGTACTGGTAGTCTATCCAATGAGTCTATCCATCTACCGGGGGGAATTCTTGGTCCTACTGACAAGGAAATCCCACCCAGGCTATTGCAAAAAGGTGCCCAAGCACAGAAGAAAATAATCTTAGCCTACAACGAACTAGAATGGTAACACCACCAACAGGGAGCGCCCAAGAACTAAGCTCTTGTATCTGGGGTACTGTACCTGCCACCCACTCCTGGTAACCACAGGTCCTTGAGTGCACTGTGAAAAGGGGACTGCTGTGACCTTGTCACTTTCTCTGTATCTCAGAGGGAGCCACAATCTTAATACTATGCCCTGGTAGTTTCTGGGGTTGTTGGCACCTCCGTTAACTCAGAGGGTCACAGGGTTCCCAGAACTCACACCACAAAATCGCAAAAGAAAACTGTGCATACAAGCAGTGTTCCTGCCGACATGCTTACCCAGGGGTTTACAGGGACAAGGAGACCTCAGACAATGCAGTTGTTACAGGGTTCCTCGAAAGCACACTAGAAAACCATCACCAAATGTTACAAGATACACAAGAATAAAAAAAGGCCAAGAACCACATGGACTAGCACTCAGTCACGACAATAGAGCTATTAACGAAATATGGTTTAACAAAGAAACCTACACTACACACAAGGAATAACCTATAGTTAAAAGCAGCAAAATAAAGGGAAAGATGTATAAAAAAAAACCTAGAACGTAAACAGAGGTTAAAGTCCGTGGGGATTGGAAGGGTTCTTGGGTCAGAAATAGATGGTGGGGTTGCAGAATCCAGGATGATCCAAGGAGAGGCTCACAGCAAATCAATTGCACCCCAGATGAGCCTGCTCTTTAAACCAGGACTGGCTCTTTAAACCAGTGTTTTTCAAACCTCTCCCCCTGACCCACAGCCACACCAAGTTTCTGAGGCATCCACCTAACATTCTATTACTATGAGGAAAAAAAAAGTGCATTGGTTATTCCCAAAACCTGGTGTGAGAGGTTTGAAAAACACTACTTTAAACCATCCTCTGACCATTCATTCCTAAGGGTCTGATGGGAGAAGCCATCATAGGTCTGCCATAGTCCCGCTCCTTCTGCCATCAAGGCCACGTAGGGACACGGAGCTGGATTACGTGATTGGCCAATCAGGTGGTTGGATTTACAACAAAGAACCCTCTTGCGCAGGGCAACCAGCACATGGACATGAAGGGGCCAGCCCGCCATCTGCTGCAGCCAAATGGCTCCCGGAGGAGCCGCAGACTGTGCAGCGCTTGGCTCAAGAAAAATGTTCCGACGTGGTCTGCGCCCATACTAGTGCCAGGCCGCTGTCCTCTCCTCCACGCTGCTGGAGCAGAGCAGGAGGGCGACATGGGGATAGCCGTCAGTGGTCACATGAAGCGGCAATTCCAAAGTGCGTGGAAAACGTTTCAGGCGAGGAGAATCCTGCCAGTGCAGCAAATACAAGATAGACAATTTCTTCAAAGTGCAGGTTTCCTCTAAGAGAGATACAAAGTAGAGCTCTACTTACAAGTTAATAATAAAGTTCACCATTTAATGTCACAGCCAAGAACAGGACATTAATCCATCCAGGACATTAATAGCCAGGCAATGCCCTGACCAGAGTGGATTATTAGTTAAATATATATTGTCACCATATGTCGCCTTGTCACAAATTGGTCATGACAGAGAACAGAAGGAGGTAGAGACCAACACACCTACACAATACATAGTACATAGTCCGATTACAGCACTCGTTGCATCATGCAGATGTGGCAGGCTTAATTGGGTTTTAGAACGGTATATGTTGTGTTCCTGAGGCCTGAGCGATCACATGCTACATCTGTAGGGATCCTGGTGGCCTCTTACCGTATTTCCTCTGGAAACTGTGCATTTGTGACCAGGAAGCTGGATATTTCGCGTTGATGGAGGAGTCTGATGAACCGATTTATTTCAGGGTACATTATTGGTTCTCCTACCAAGGACAAGGCACAGTGTTTGACAGTCATCCCTTCCTCAAACCTGTCAAGTTTCACGCCAGGTACTCCTAAACAGGGAAAAGAAGAAAAAAAAAAAGAATGCATCTTTTTGATTGTTCCCTTGTTAATAGCCGCTTTGATTGTTCCCTTGTAACAAGATTGTTCCCTTGTTAATATCACTAAAGTCTGAAAATATGTATTTCTTTACCTTTTCCACAAACTGCTTGGGGTATAGATTCATTGCAAGCTGTGGTGCCTTTTTATAGGCCAACAAGAGTTCTTCATATAAATAACTATGTGCACCGAGCTTCATAGTTGTAGGAGAATGTACTTCATGGACAAGAAAGCTTACAAAAAAATCTGTATACATTATGAAGAGATCTTTAGTTGGTCCTTTGCAAGTTATTACAGCCTGCTCTGAATCTACAAATTGCCTTCAGCTTGTCTTTATCAACTGATCAAATTATTAATCAGCACTGAAGTCAAATAGTTCTGGAATGCAATACAAAGAACACCAGTGTGCATTTGTTCAGATCTGTATTCATAACTTAACTCATCTATAGATCATTATGTTACAGGCATTCTTCCCTATCAGACACTCATGAGGGACACGTTCTTTCAAAAATAGCAGTCCATGTCAGTTTGCAGACATATATACACAGCCCAAGTAAAGTATAGACCAGCTTACAAAAATACAAAAATCATTCACAGCTCAATTGTCTAATCCGTATATCTAAACTGGACAAATTTGTCTACCTCCCAATAGAGACCTGTTTTAATGTCTTCTAGATAATTGAGGGCCAGAAGGAAATTGGGGGGGGCTAAACACACTATCCGTTTACACCAGTCAGGTAGACACCGGACAGACCCACTATTAGAATCCATGTTCTATTAATGCATGGTTGAGATTGAAAAATATTGTTACTGGCAGCTTACTGTATGTTTGTTGTTGTTTTTAAAAGCACAAGTACAGCTTACAAGAGATAATATAGTACATTTCGGACCATTTTTATTAAGCAGTCACTTTCCAGCACTTGAAGACATTACACCCCATTGACTGCTTAGTAAATATAGCGATTTGACTTCATGTTTGGGTTTTATGGCCCATATTGCATACTGCCATGTGAAAACCTACAGCAGTTTTCGGTTTTGGAGAAATATTGATACAACATTTCCTTGCAGGTGCTTAAAACGTTGGCTTTTCTAAATGTTGCCATTTTTTATTCAGACCCAACAGTGACTTGTGAACCATTGCTGTATTTTTACCTCAGTTATCTCTAAGCCTTGAATGAAAGCACCTTTTTTATGTTTGTTTTTTGTAGTTAAGTTCGTGGACCTAAATTGGCCACGGTATTAAAACACTTCAAATTCTAAAACAAGGCATTAAAGACTTTCACTGATTTGCAGCTCCTATATATGGAGTGCATCTCAGGACAGGATATAAGCAAATTTTCTGACAGCCATTACCAGCACTCGTCAAGCTGGAGTGGCAACACGCCACTAATTATCATTATCTGTGACCGCTGGTATGCAACATAGAAGGAAAAAAGGGACAGTCATCTCTGGGTTTCAATATATTAGCAGAGGGTTCCCCGCTACAGCAATGTAGTATAGAAATATGCTGTTATGAGAACGGTGCCTTGGGTAATGGTAATAATGGAAAAAACAAAAGAGAGCTAGAAACCCAACAAGGCACTCAATTCCCAAAGCTGAATGTTTAGTGATATGAATTAAAAATACATTTTATTGTTCATCAATTTGAAAGAATGGGGGTTAAAATCCACGGAAGGACACACACAACAATCCAATGTCGAGTGCTGGATGTACTCTGGATTGAAAATGAACGAAACAATTGAGTGGAATTAAATCAATGTTTCGAATGAAGGTACTGGTATACAGTTAACCTAAGATATAAAGGTGTTGCTTCAACAGTAAGGGGTATACAATCACTGAGTAAATAATGTTACAGCCCATATGCAATGGTTGAACCACTAGGGTTAATGAATACCCTGTGACAGAGTAGGATCAATTCAGGTAATTTCCTACAAGGAGTACTACTTAGCAACCAATGAAGTGATATATATATGAGTTCCTGCATGCATATGCAAACCGGTTGTCTGTGCCCGTTAGATGTAAGGCTGCGGCCACAGTACCTGCGCTGCATGCGCATCAGCGAGGCTGGCGGCGCGGGCAGCCGATTCCCCTAGTCTGCAGGGAGCTGCAGACCAAAAGACAGGGGGGGGCGTGACGGGGGCACGGCCGTGACGTCACCCGGCAGGTTCGCCCTCATTGGCTGAACCGCCGGGGGGCGTGGCTTAGCGCTCCGTCGGGACTCCTGATCACAATTCTCTTGCGAGCAGGAGTCACTGTCGGCAGAGCGCAGCGCCCCCCCCCTCGCAGCGGGCCCGGTCCCATTGTGCAGCGGCTATTGTCCCTGCAGCGTCCCCAACAGCGGGCGCTGCAGTGGCCAGTGGGGACCTGGCCTAACTGCTGCACAGTAGCTTGAGATGGTGATAGGAAAATGCCTGTCGTGGAGTATGTAACTCAAACTACATGGTTGCAGAAACACTAGAAATGCGGTTTGGCTTTGTGAATGTCTAAGCCCATATTCATGAATGGGTTAACCGCTGGTGTTCTGCACTCCAGTACTACCGGTGGGTGTATCCCCTGAATGAACTTTGATCACTATTGGAGCTGATAAGCCCTCTATACATCATGGCGTGGCTGTTAGTATGCCCGAGTCCATATTCATGAATGGACAAAACCGCGTGATAGCAGGGATACAGATATACTCAGTAATGTGTCCACTTACTGTGAGGACGAATGGACACCTAGTTCTCCTACTCGAGTGAGTGTTTGCACTCGCAGAGTCTAGTAGCTGATCGCAATGCGATACTGAATGCTGCCACGCTAATGCTGACAATGCGCGTGCACGTGATAGCCGACGCGCGCGTTTCGCGTGCCAAACGCTTTCTCAAGGCAATAATGAGAGAGGGAGTCCCATAGAAGCAGTAAATTATTTATGCGGTGTAAAGTGTTGCTATTGGTTGGTTAACTCACTGGAGGCTGATAGAGGTGATGATCTGATTGGATCACACAGAGATCATCAGAGAAGGGGGATAGCTCCCTGCCATAATACAGTATAAGTGAGTAATATAAATAGGAAATTTATAGGAAATTACCTGAATTGATCCTACTCTGTCACAGGGTATTCATTAACCCTAGTGGTTCAACCATTGCATATGAACTGTAACATTATTTACTCAGTGATTGTATACCCCTTACTGTTGAAGCAACACCTTTATATCTTAGGTTAACTGTATACCAGTACCTTCATTCGAAACATTGATTTAATTCCACTCAATTATCTCTGGGTTTCAGTCATGATTTTCACATTCCAAGCGCAACATCCTTGTCAAAGAGAGAAGGCAAGAGTAAAAAAATCATAGTCAAAATTCAATCCATTACAGGCTTCTGCAACCAACTGAAAGCACCCAGTCAATAATATGCCACTCATTAGTTACACTAATGCAGGCCTTCCTGGCCAGTACTAATCTTTTGAACAGCCCGGTTCAACCCTCAGGGAGGAGAACAAACCAGTGAAAGACCGATCCCAGAGCTGATAACGATTACGTCGCAGCAAGGAAAATATTGCTGATTATACTTTACCTCTTCCTCTGTCATTTCATCATGAGCTCTACAAAGATATAGGTGTGGGGTTATGAAATGAACACTGAGAACAAGGATGTTTCTTTTGACATGTGAAGGTAAAAATGTATCGAAAAGTGTTGAACCGAAACATTAATTCAATAATCCTAGCACTTTTTTTTTTTAAACCTGACTGAATCAGGAAATTTGCTTAGAATTTAAGGTACTTTAGAGACTATCACTAAAATGCCTTCCGTGTTAACCCCTTTGGAAGCAGGAAAGGCCGCAACACCCATCCGGCAAAGAGTGGTCACGTGATCGTAGAGGCCCTGAACCCGAAAATGGAAGTTGCAGCTGAAGGACTCATTAGAACGGTGTTCTCTTTCATTCAGAAAGTTTAAATTCATACACTGTATGTGATTTGAGGGCCAGATGATGTTAATAATAACCCTACAGCATAAGCATTTTGTTCACTTTAACCCTAAGAGACCAATTTACTTTGTCGAAAATCCCTGAGAGCAGAAGATAATGTTTGTTTTAAAATGTTAGATGATACTGTATGCGAGATGCTTCGTATAGCTGGTAATGTAACGTGACATGTAAAACTACTGTAATCCAGCATGTGCAGGATTACAATACATTTAACAGCTTTTGTAAAACGGTCCCAACATCATATATAAAGCTATTTATATAGTTTAATCTGTGAAAAACATGGGTTGCCATTTACCGCATTTAAAACAATGTTTTAATCATTATTAGCCAGTGTTTAATAATAATAAATAAAAAAAAGATTACCTACACAATGCTGTGGAGGCGCAGTGATTAGTGAAATTACCTTATGGTTGTAAAGTTTTATTAACCAATAAATCATAGACGTACATTATTTTGTATGCAAGGAACAAAAGACAAAAAGACCCAGTGCTACGGGAGAGCTTATAATTATACTGTGAATCCAGGAGTGTGAATCCAAAGAGACTCGCTGAGCACGTGGGCACCGACTCCTATTTGTGCTGTCTCTATAGAGCGGCTGAACTCTGCTTCTTGGAAAAATATATTGGTATGAGGTTTCAAAATCAGGCCTGGCTTAGCCTGTGTCTGGTAAGCAAGTTGTATGATCGTCCTTGTATTTCACTAAAAGGCCGTTTGATATAATAAGCATTTGAAAGCTTTGTAGGGTCAATAAAAATGTTTCCAGTTTTTGGAGACATGCTTGGCCAATCCTCATTGTATTCCAAGCAAACAGATAACAGTATACGGAGAGCTTTACAGAGCGAGACACTTTCCGGAGGCAGTTATCTTTATCTTCCCATAACATACACTGTACAGTTAATGCTCTACTGTTCTCCAAATCATATCTGTGTGGGTGTATTAGAAATAAGACAAACAGCACCACCTAAATGGATAATAATGCCCAATAGGGCTAATATAGATAAGGTGTTCACACTGTTTGATTGCTCTGTTATCTGTATGCTTACATTGCACAGTATTTCACTTTTACTCACATCTTTATGAGTAAAAGATACTACTTTGAAGTATTTCTGACTTATTTATTTGTGAGTATGTGGTTGTCATTTGTTTCAACATATCTGTGTGGAGTTTACACTCAAAATTTAGAAGGCACCGCTCCCTCCTAATGCTCTTAATATGCAGTCTCTCTCAGTCATGTCTTCAGCATAGAACTTATGCTCTCTTGGAGGGGGTTATTCGTTAAAGTTAAAATTGGGCAGTACTGCTCAAAAAGTCCAGTGCAAATTGCGGTTCCCATAAGGTACTGTAGAGTCTTGTTGGCACAATCTTACTTTAATGAATGACACCCTGAGGCAGTGGTGACACACAACCAACCAGGAAGTATCTCAGAGACTGGAATAAACAGAGGGGGGGGGGGGGGGGGGAACGGGGGAATAATTATTCTTTTTTTTTTAGACAGATCTACCTTTATAAACAAATAAACAATTGTCCCAAAAATACACTTTTACCCCATCGCTTTATTTTAGTTTTTTTGGGATGTGTAGTGGGTATTTTATTAGAAATTGAACAATAAGCTTGACTTGGGTCCTTAAACATACACCATGCAGAGTCTGTGACGCTGCATCAATCAGACGCTTATTACACATGGTAAAGAGGAATAGCACATGTTTAATGATGCAGTAACTTTGATTTACTTGAATGGAAGTGAACAGATTGTTCACTGCGCTTCATGCTGTATGCGGAAAAAGATATTTAGTGCTTCCCGGCTGACATTGCTAGCAGTGGAGCCTTCACCACATTGCTTTTTACTGTTGGAAAAGAAAGAGTAGAGCTAGAGAACACCAAGACATAAATCACTTTCTCTTGATGATCCCAAGTATGAACTCCAGCAGATTTTCAGCCACATATATTAATTTGACGAATTCCACTCCTCGAAAATAAAACTTCAATATACCCCTTCCAGGTTCTCTCACTGTTAGAAGTAGACATTTCTTGTGGCTTGCTATTGAAGAAACATCACTAACATTTCAGATTGTGATTTTGCCACGGCTGTGCTCAGAAAGTTACCATTCAAGCAACAGGATAACAAAATTCACACCATTTTCTGCTACTCCGAATCTATTCCATGAGATTAAGTCATACGTGGGCATCATACCTTTAAATTGCTTGATCATGTTTTGGTGGTTTTCAATGGCTCCTTCCAAGATCATCTCAGGCTGGTCCATTTTCCATCTCCATTCAGTTCCCACGGGATTTGTATGATGCCTAAAGTAGAAACATGAGCGGTTACCTTTTGTTAAGTGTGAATAGATTACTAAACAGAACGCCTTTACTTTTACCAATTAAAAGATAATATAATCTGACATTAGAAAAAAAATACAGTAGCATGTAATGTGACACTCACAAACAATAATAATAATGGTTAATATATTTTCTTATAGATCCCTTGATTATAAACTCTATGGCGCAAGGAAAACGCTATCTACTTGTAGTTGCCGAAAGCAAAGGATGATGTAAAGAGCCCGGGGCCATGAGGGTCTGAAGCTGTGACTCAGGTGAACACGTTTTAATCGCAGTGATGTTATCAGAGCCATTCCTCCTGCTGCTGTAAAACCATGGAACAAATTAAATATAGATACCAAAATGTTACAGTAGCAACCAGAATGCCAACGCAAAGTTTATTATTAACATAACTTAATGAGTACGGTTTCATACCTTCACAGTGCATAATAAAAATGTCTGTTATTCCTGCAATAAACCTGATGAAGGCATCCATACAATTATAAAGTGCTTTTCTGCTGTTCATGTAACAAAAATTGCTAGTTAAAAAAAAGGGAAAAAAAGTTATTTATAATGCTCATCACCCTGAAGCTATACAATAATTTTTAGAAGAAATGAATATAATTATATTTGATGTCACCAGCTTGTAGTTGCCTTAAAGTATTCCAATGGAGAAGAATCTCAAGTCTAAATATTAAACAAATGTCATAAGCTGCAACTACTAACATCCCAGCACTTTATCAAGGCCCCTGTTGAATAGGCTGTAGAGCCGAAGTGGGCAACACTGTCGCCAATCGCGCAAATCGGCCATGAAAGTGTGGCGAATTTGAGTTTGCCAGCTCCCACAGTAAAATAAACTTTTTCCTGATGGCGTGTGCTGGTTTCCACTTTCTGAATGAGTCACTGACGCAACACAGCCATCCAATACTCCCCTCTGCCTTCAGTTGGAGTCTAGACCCGACCTTCAACTGTTATTTTTTTATGGGAGCTAACATTTGTAGTGATGCAAGTAAACGAAAAGCATGGTGCGGCGATTTTCACTTCTCATTAGCCACACCTGTGGCTACATTGAAAAATAGGTTGCCCACCTCTGCTGTAGAGCAATCTTCCTTATCCTTAAGAAGAGCGGTCAACGCCATTAAAATTAATGGGATCAATATTCTCTCCAGCACGTGCAAAACTACTTCACAACGTAATGAATAGGGACCAAAAGACGGATCCTTAAAATTCCCAATGACGTTGAGTGGACATTAAAGAGGCAATCCATGCATGGTATTTTTAATACAGGATTAAAGCAGTGGGTCTCCGGAACGAGCCCCATTAATTTCAGCTCTGGGGAACCCCTGCTTCCGGAAGTACTTACCTCCATAGTGGGTGCCAGTAGCCACTCCAGGGTTCACATTATGGCTGATTTTCAATGCTCCCCCACCCTGTGGGCCAATTGGAAACTGTGATGTCACCCAGAATGGTTTCCAATTGGCCAATGTGACGCGGGTAACAAATATTACAGGTATACAAATTAGCACTATTTACCAATTATATAATTTTTGATATCCCTTCCCAACCTTTTCTATGATTTGGCCTATTTTATCTTCTGGATAGGAAGAGTACACCTGTCAAAGTGAACCTCCTGCCCAGATTACTCTACTTATTTCAAACTCTGAATGTATACAGAAAAACCCCCGGTGGCGCTCTAACACTCTTCAATGACAATACACACAAGTAATAGTGGTAATCAAATGAGTGACTGTGATTGGTATAAATGTAAACCCAGTGAAAGATATAGATGTAAAAAAAGCCTCTACTCAACCCTCCTTATACACTGCTTCACAGGTCTAATAAGAACAGCAGAGAAGGACGCGGACGTGGATGCACCAGACACAGTGAGAGCTACAGGTGAGACTGCAGCGCACCCGGCTCTCGGGACAACTCTAAACGCCTGATTAATCAAAAGAAACTGAGGGGGGGGGGGGAGAAGAGAAGGATGGGGCCCATCCTCATCCCGGTCATTCAGTTCCAATTGTCATCATCGCTACTCGGGGACAATATCTTTAACGCAGTGACTAGCTGTTCCATATGCCCAATTGTTAAAGAAACGCATATAAAGTAATGCTACAATGGTACAAAACCCCAATAAGCTATACGTAAGTATGTCCCAGGCTACATCCCCCTCTGTCCAAAAGGTTGTGGAGAAAAGGCCACGTTTCTCCATATGTGGTGGTCCTGCCCCAAGATCTCCGAAATTATGGTATCAGGTTCGTAATTGGACCCAGGGAATACTGAATGTAGATATACCAATTGATCCATGGTCATTCCTCTTAAAATCAACCCCTCTAGGGGCTCTCGAGAGCAGGAAAAAAATTGCTATCACAAATAGTCACGGCTATGAAATGCAAAATTGCTGAAGTATGGATACCTCCTTCCAGGGTTTAAGTTAACTCCACCCAACTTTTTAAGTAGCAAGGTTTTTTTCATGTTCTTGTGCAGTACAGATCCATTGTGGCCATTTTCCCTCCAGCAGAGGTAAATGAGATTTTGCCTAGGTAGGGTTAGGACCTGCTTACTGGTCATGCCTTGATGGCTTGCAGGCTTATAACGCTTTGGCCACAGTGTTTAACTAAATTATCCTTATTCAAGAGAATATATGTATTTCACTGTGTATTTTTGTCACATTGGATGTAGCGTTGGGCTTTTCTGTCTTTTGCAGTATGATACAACACAAAATCCCGACCTTGCCAACCATAAGGGTCAAAGTGTGCTTTCAATCCCAAATGGAGAAGCTGACCAGCCTTCTCAACAAAACCTGCAAGAAAACCTGGAACCCATGGCTCGCCTTCGCAGATAATCCTCGCCAAAACTTAGATACAATGATCTTATAGTTCCCCTCCACAAGCCCACGGACTGCACTAGAAAGTTTCAGTTGTAGATTGAGGTTCCCTTCAAACTAGACGCCGTTGTAGTAGCGGATAAAAACTACAACCCATAATCACTAGATATATAATTTCTCCTGTATCTCATGTAATTGTTGCTTGATGGAACATGACAAATGTGTAAAAATGTTGTCTTGGTACCCCTCTCCCCTCAAATGTATGTAATGATGTTGTGGAAAATTTCAATAAAATACAAGTTAAACAAAAAGGAAAGAAAAAACGTCTTGGATGCTCCTTTAGCAACCATGAGAAAACAGTGATAATAAAAGTTAAAATTGCATAGGACATTAATTTTAGGAGAAGCTAATGCTACGTTAGCCCAAGTACTGCAGCAATCTTAGATACAGAAGAGGTATATATATATATATATATATATATATATATATATATATATATATATATATATATATATATATATATATATATATATATATATATATATATATATATATATATATACACACACACACACACACCTCTTCCATTTCAAAGACCCTTTAGAATATAGAATAACTTGGTGTCTTTTAGCAAGCTACTTATGCTTTAATGCAGCTAATACAAGGTGATAGTATTAAATATGGAATCCAAAGTTTATCATTTCTGGAAGACCGTTATTGAATATTTTCAGTAACATGTAATTTAACAAAAAGGATAAGAGCATAAACTAAATCTGCCAGCACCAATTCATTTTAGACATGATCAGTCATTAAATCCAGGGTTCTATGGATCACAAGTTCAAAACCATTGCAATAGAGTTTAAAAAAAATAAAGGGTGCAGAAGGTTTGTTGATCACACAATGCAACAAAGCTGCACTATACATGTGCAAAGTCTACAGAAATATCCTATTTAAAATCAGCTTGTTTTAGCTAATCACAGTTAATGTGATTATTAAAAACAAATGATGTGTCATTACCGACTTAAACAAAAAACTGCATTTATAATGAGATTTCGGTTCAATATCCATGCTTTTGACTAACTTGTATTGTTCGGAGTATGCCGCACTAAGCAATGAAATGTTGATGAAAGATGAGGCCTGAGCACAAAGAGGCATTCTTCAAACTGCTTCAGCCATCCCTCTGCTAATCAATGTGTCCTACAAATGAACTATTGGTGTTCTTATCAGATTTCCTCTATGTCGCATGGCAAACCACCAGCATTATCATGAGTTGTGAGTGTTATTCCAGAGCATCTAGTAAACCAGCAAAAACATAAGTGCCTCAGCAAGTGTTAGATTCAGCAGCTCCTCTCAGAGCTTGTTACCAGAAATATGCCCTGCAGCGGCTGTCAGACGTGCCGGCTACTAACTGGCATTCCATTACTTACACTGTACAGGGCCATAGCTTCTCATATCAATATACAGCACATAAAAATACCAATTGTGAGCACAGTTACAGGTCTCAAACAGTTCTACAACCCTGCTTTTCCCCATAATCGCTTCGCATATAATGCAGCCAGGGATTCTGGGTAATAATAACAAAATGTATGTCGTATAGCGCTTTTCTACCAATGGGACTCAAAGAGCTTCACAATTACAATGCAGTACGCAGCACATAGACGTTTTACAGACACCGCGTGTGTGCTCATTTACAGACTGTATGATCAATTTAATTCCCAAAAGGAGGGGGAGAGAGTGTTTCCCAATTCCCAAAAGTGAGCAGACAGCAAAGTAAAATGATCAGGATTAGCTCATTATACTTTCTAATTAACGCAGCCTCTAGGGATGTTCCCCCCCCCCCCCCCAAAAAAAACCTCTGCATTTATTCACTTAGAACCGGTTTTAAGGATTGGGAGATAGTATGGTAACAATTTTTTCAGAATCCAGTGCTTGCCTCAACCTTTTTTTACAAGGCTGCTTCTCCTGGGTGCTCCATAAAGTTGAAAGAGTGCAATGGTCACAATTTCAGCGGCTACTGTAATAAGATTTCACTACAATCTCAAAATTCCCTAACAAGAGGATACAGTGCTTGTAAACATGATCTCCTATCAGGGTCTGTGCTTGAGAAGCCACATTTGATGACCGTACTCAGTAGGTCTGTTTCGCTTCCTGTTGCATGTTTGTATACGTTTTATTGCTTAGTAGCAGTTTGCACAAAGTCAAATATGTTGGTTTTAATGCAAATCTGAGCATTTGTTTGATCCTCTAAAACATGTTGGAACATGCAACGTGTCTTTCATTCAGTCAGAACCCAGTCGGGTGCAGCCAGCTCTGTACTTTCAGAATATAGAAAGCCAATTTGGGAATACACAAGTGGTTTTCAGAAAACTCCAGTACCTGGCACAAGCAGAATGATACACATCGCATATATGATTCCTGTTACTGCTGCCAAATTATGAAGGTAAGAAAACAGGGCTTTGGTCCTTTCAATTTGTGCACCAGGACAAAGGTAGGTTTTTTTTGTTAATCATTTATTCGTACTGTCTTGAATTAAGTGTATGGGTGACTTTCTTCACTTTAATTACCTACATTGCCGTTCAGGAACACTGAACTGCACTGCGAGCCCAATTTACCAGCTTTCAAGTCGGAAACTTCTCAAGAGGAAGATTTAATGTATAAACTGCTTACTTGCATGTTCAGATTTGGAAATGTGGCAAGATAGGTGAATCCTCCTTGCAAGCATCTACTGTACATGAAGATCTATTTCTCGGTTTAGTTTAAGTCTCAGCAGAACAACAATTACTTTCTACCAGTCACATAATGAAGCATATGATTTTGCGTAACCTATTGCCAGCTTGTTGCCCTTCCCCCAAGAATCTAAATCCATACCTCCAGCAGAAGACGCATTTGTTTGCACAAGCCAGGCTTGGTGTGGTTTCCATACAGCGATGGCTTTCGATGCCATAGAACGAATGCTTGTAGCAGCCTCCTCTTCCTCGCAGCATGGACTAAAAGAAACAAAAGAAAAATCAAGGAAGCAGAAACAGGAGCGAACACGCGAGGTACCTTTTCCAAATCTCCGAGCGGATACAAGAATAAAAACAGTTCACATGTAAAATTAAGGTTAAACTGAACAAAAACTTTTTTTAAAAGTTAAAAGCCATCAATCTATCCATATACAAAACAGGTTACCAGAAACAAATGTGTTTAAACAAACATGTGGTTTTTAATTCAGTATTGGTACACAAACCATACGAGACAAAGATTCCTAGCAAGTGCATCGTCCGTTCTTCTGCACACTGCTGCAGTTATGGATATGTTCTGTTTAGTAACATTTACGTTAAGGTGAATTACACAGGGGAGATCGCAGACTACACTGATGTTCAGAGAAAGAGGAACATGCACTGCAAAGGAGAATTAGGACTGTCTACCGAAGATCTATCAAGGGGAAAGCAAAGACAAACACTTCTGTGTTATATTCCTGCACCAGTCATTGCAGTATGTTGGTAACTAATAGTGGAGGTGGAAATAGCCACTAAAATGTGACATGTGCAATTTTTCTTAGACATGGAATTACAGTAGATGCAATAAATAAGTTTGGACAGAGTGTTCCCTAAGCTAAGGTGCAGAAGCAGTTACATGTCATCGCAACTATTGGACTAAGTGGCGATACCAAGCTTCAATACCAGCTACAACGAAAATTTTAAAAAAAGTTTAAATTTCACACACACACACACACACACACACACACACACACACACACACACACACACACACACACACACACACACACACACACACAATTTAATATTTAAAAACAAAAAGCATACCTTGGTCCACCTGCAAAGCTTAACACCTGAATGGCTTCCTATAAGTCTGTAACCTGAAAGTAATAGTAGTAGAAGAAATAGAACAAAATTGAAATCCGACTAATAAATCACTTTCTAAGCACATTTAAACTGGCATGCAAGGTCAATCAATTACCATGACACTTTAATCTCTTACTTTGAATTAAATCTGCAAACTCCTTGAATTTATAACTGATACAATTCAGTGCGATTATTTTAATGTGACAGTGACTATCACATAAAACCAGCATGGAATATGGAAGAAAAAAAAAGACATGAACCAGATTTTTGTCAAATAGAAGCATAAACTGTTAGCCGCTGTGGTACTGAAATAATGATTTACTAATAAAGCAGGAAACCATCAAGTATATCACCTTAAAGCAACAGTCCAAGTTGCCGCCCCGCCCCTCCCCCCCTTTAATAAGCGCATCAATACAATCCACACAATAAGTAATTAGCCAAGTTGCTGATCGATCGGCAAAGATTCGGCTCGGGGTTTCACTAAATGTAGTCAGTGCAGCAGAAGAGGACCAAAGATGCAAAGTTCTGTGGGGAAGATCCTGTGACCAGGCAGTCACTAGATATAATTGGTGCACTGCTAGAGAGAGGGCAGGGCTCAAAAAGGGGAGTGCCAGAGCCTGTCTCAGAAGAGGAAGGGGATGTGTCTTTGTAAATGGCTGTAGCCCATTTCCATAAATGTGCTTCAAGGGGCCCTAGTTACAAAGTTGTGGTGCCGGATGACTTATGGAGCAGCACTGCTCTGCTTATTAAATATGGCTCATAGTGATTATGTATTGTGAGCAATTGCGTGATGTGTACATATAGCTCTATAAATATAGCAAAGATATGTCGAGTAAAACATAAAAAAACATACAACGCCTGTCAAGGGGGACTGGTGTGCAATCTTTATGAAGCCCCGGTATCCCTCAGGGGATTGTCACATTCTGCAGCTTAGCCAATAGGGCAGCTGCAATTAGATAGATAGGAGTATAGCAGCGTCAGAGGCTGCAGTTTACATGTTGCTAGGCAACCAGTGAAGCTGTGAGATGATGACAGTTAAGACGGTGTTTGAAGAGTGTCAGTTGAAGCTGGGAGCTGGGTAAGTGAGGCTGCAGGGGAGCAGTAGCCCCTTGCACTAGGCTAGTCACCCCCATAGGCCCCAGATAACTATTATCATTTCCCCAGCTTGTGGTTACTTCAGGGACAGGCCTTAAGTAATGAGATCTGCCCCTTTAGCTGTTTGATTAGCCCAATGAAAAACTCATCGGCAGGCAGCCTGATCACTTGGTCTGGGCTCAGAACTTCTCTAGATAGAGACTAGCTTCACGGAGGACCCCGCCACGCAGTGACTGTGGCCCGCGGGCTGGAGACGGACCAGCCCCAAGGTATAGACGGTACGGTGTATGGTGATATTATCCACGCCGGAATTCACCCCACGCGTAGGCGGAACGCACGTCGGATCAAATTCTGTTATCTTGCTGTACCCGGGTGCCGGAGCCCCGGGCAGGTACCTATAGTAGTGCACTAACACTCCACGGGATAGCGCTAACTCCAACACATTGGGTGGGCTTGGACATAAGGAACATCAGGGAATTGGTGCCCAGCACCCATGTACTTTGGGGGACACCTATGTTGATGTGCGAGGTGGTGAACTTCTATACTGCTGCGGCCGAGTTTATTCGAGCATTTGCCCGTTCTCGGCCGCAGCAGTAGCCTAGCGCGCGCCGGAGGGTGACGGGCGCGCGCCGAAGCAGCGGAAGAGCGCCCTCCGATCGGGGCGCTCTCCCTCCCGCTGCCGGGTCCCCCGGAACCCCCTGCCGCCGTCCCCCACATCGCGGGACACCAGGGCTCCCTCGGGGAGACCTGGACGCGCGTGCAGGGGGCGCAGGCTCCCGATGACGCGTGACCGCGCGTCACCGCCGAGGGGCGGCCACTAGCAAGCCGGGAAATCTCCCGGCTTGCGGATCTGGCCGATGAGCAATAAAGTGTGTCGGTAGTGTACGTATGGTTATATGCATATTACTGTGTGGTACAGAGTACTGAGTTTATTAGTCATAGTAAAACGGTTGCTAGCATATAGTGTGTGCGTGCATTATTATTATTATTGTTCCTGTAAGACGACCATCCCACCCTGTTGGGAACTCTTACAGGTGGAGGCGCTGTATCCGAATAATCATGTAACCCCAGGCTCCCAGCGGCAGAGGTTCAGGCCTTCTGTGAGCCTATCAGGTAACGCACCACACACGGTAACACAAGTGTATTTCCACATATGGTCCCCATCTGCGATGGGGGGGGGGGGAACTGTGTTACATTTATATGCAGAATCTGCACTGCAATGATAATGCCAGAAGGTATTCAGTATTTTAATAAATCTGGCACACCAAAGGTTAATTTGAATTACCAGTCACAGCTTAAAAATACAGGCTTATAACACTTTAGCCACAGAGTTTAACTAAATGACCCTTACCTAAGCGACGATATACAGTTAAGTATTTAACTACAACTCAACCCCGTTATAACGCGATCCGTTACAACGCGAATCCGCTAATAACGCGATGCAAGCGTGGCTCCCAATTTTCGGATTTATGAATACTTTACAACCCGATTATTGGTATATTCAATACTTTATTGTACAATGCATACAATTGTACATTATTTCTGACGCGATCCGCTTATAACGCGATGTGATTCTTTGGACCCCAAGCACAGCGTTATAAGGGGGTTGAGCTGTATATATTTTGTGTCATATAGGATATAGTCTTGGAAATGTTGGTCTTTTGTTGTATACATTTGGTCACAGCCAATAGCACTCCTTTCCACACACACACACACACACACACACACACACACACACACACACACACACACACACACACACACACACACACACACACACACACACACACACACAATGTGGTGTGTGTTGGTGTTAGTGCTTGCAGGGATTGTGTATGTTTGTAAATTGCCAACTGGTAATAGTTGTTTGGAAATTAGTGACCCCTCCTCTCTGGGTTTATGCTCACTCCTCCCCACTTTAAGTGGTCGGATTTTTTATGCACCTGTGAAAGACTGGTCTATTGAGCCATTTCTCTCTCCATTGTAGGGATAAATGAGAAGTTTCACAGTTCGTGATAGGACCTGCAGAGTGGTCGTACCGTGACATGGCTGCAGGCTTATACCGCAAGAGTTTAACTAAATGACCCTTGCGAGAAAGCATAAAACAGTTAAGTCTTTAACTATATATTTTTTGTCATACAGTGTATTGGATATAGCATTGGGAATTTCTGTCTTTTGTTAAAAATACATGTATTGTTTTTATGGCAGGTCAAACCACTGACCATGCCTAGTTGTATGGGTTTGTCCAGAAGTGAGGTTATCCGAGTTCAAAGACTATTTCGGAAATCTGGCGTCACAAAACTTCTCCGACAGTAGAAATAAACTAAAACCTTTTTTTTTGTAATGTTTTTTAAAAGAGATTCCTGGAGGGGGTCTGGGAATACCAGAGGATGTGGCCAGCAAAGTATTCCAGAATAGTGTAGGTTTACACAAAATATAGATATCCAGGATCCAACAACGATTCACGAGCATTACAGATATTTCTTTGTAACATTTGTGATCATACGAATTGAATGAGGCTAAACGATCCACAGTTGTGAGTATACAAAGGACAGACATCCATTTGTCACTTAAACTTAGTAGTAAGCCGGTCACAAAATAGTCTACAGGCATACCCCGGTTTAAGGACATAGCGCCCAATAGGCAAACGGCAGCTCACGCATGCGCCTGTCAGCACGTCCTGAACAGCAATACCGGCTCCCTACCTGTACCGAAACTCTCTCGAACATATTGATATGAATCATGTTACTCTAGGAGCTACAGGGATAAAGATATTGGACATTTTGTATATTAAGGCATTTTTATTTTTAATAAAAAGATAAGGTTTTTTTCTCCTCGAGCCATAAAAGTGTCAATAGAGAGTGATGAGGGTGGGGCAGTGAAGGACAAGCCCAGAAAGTGGGCGTATGCAGTTTTGTAGGTAGAGAAATAGAGAATAAAAACCTTGCTTTTGAATGTATGAAATTAGAAATTTATCACAGAGGGTGTGTTGTCTACGGCACACATGGATTTCCAAATTTCCAACTTCAAGCCTCTCTGAAGGAAAACGGATGATGTTATGCAGTAACATAATAATTAGTTGATCCATTTTACGCTTTTTATTTTTAAGAAACGGTTACAAACTATATTGTATATAATCATCTTTTTCTGTAACCCAAGCACTGTACTATTTTTGTATATTAAATCTAACATTGAATAAGTACTGTTTCGGGCTGTAATTGAACTTTGCACGTTTTGGAGAGAGTAATTACATTTTCGGACACTTTTTGTACAATATATCAATAGATGTGTGTGTGTGCCAATTACATATTTTGCTTAGTAAACAGAGATCAAAGACTTTGCAAGTACATCTTGATATCTCTTTGGTGGTGACAGGTGGAGATGAGATATTATTGATTTGAGGGACTCTGCGGGAGTGAAAATGGGGTCAGCTAAATGGCTGTGAGTATTAACCCTCGTCACATGCTCACAGGTGTGCTGTTCGGGACACTAATAACTCAGCATTGTATTGGTGCCTCATTGGGGTCTGTGCAGGATACTTTTGATTACTTAAGAAACACTTCATTTTTTTTTAGAGGGTACATATAGCTGGCCTAAAAAAACTGATAATTCGATTTCTGTTGCCTCAAGCATATAGAAAAGGTGACTTCCCAAGGACCACAAAAAGTTTGCACTGGAATTTATAGTTTAAGCCATTTTATTTGCCAACAGCAGCATCAACTTGGCAACTTCCCCTCTGCTGATTAATACTGGAGAAGCTGCAACAGCTACCAATTAATTAGACATAAGAGAAATGTTTGTTTAAAGTTATTTCTCCATTGAGCAAAGAAACTTTTGATTTGATGGCCAGCCAGTCGTTAAGCAACGAATTGGAAAAGTGTCTGCACTGTAAGATAATGGCTGGTAAGAAACAAATTAGTGGAGCACTTCATTTGCTTTTTTGTTTCCCACTGTTTAATTAATAAAAGGACTACATCAAACTGCACAGATCAACTTTCTAATCCATTATGCACATCCATAAAATAAAATGTCTTTATCTGAGCATTCTCATTGTAGATCAGATCAATGTTTTAGAGAGATTGAGCTATTATGATGAAATACATTTACAATGGCAAAAAACTTTAACAATCTGGGGCAGAAAAGTCCTAAGGGATAGTTTTTTTTTGCTCCGTATTGTAACTCAGGCCCGAGCAAGTCAAATGTTTAAAAGGCATTCACTGTATGTAAAAAACAAAAATAAACTATGCGCTACTATCTAACTCCTACTTATAATTAAATAAAGTGCAGTGACTAAACCATAAATGTGCTGGATAAACCACAATACCAAGTGAAAAAGTGATTATATAATAAATTATATCATAACCGTGTGGTAGATAAGGGCGTCTGCTGCTATAAACATTGGGGGTGGCTCAGCACCCCACACACTCTAGGAAATGGAAACAAAAAGAAAACAGCGCACAACGCCAAATAGTGAAGCAAGTAATAAAAATGTATTACAATATTTATGGGGTATAAAATCTGCGTACATCAATTTGAAAAATCATAAGCATTTAGTGTGTATCACACTCAGTTACCACTCCTTGGTGAAGACAGGGGAATCTGGTACTCAGCTTTCTCTACAGGAGCCTCTGTGGTGATTGTGGGGCACAGGATCCCTCATACACTTTTCATCCAGCAGGATGTTGCTTTCAATGAAATTCCTTAACAGCAGTCTGGCTCCACTGTAGGTTCAGGTACTCAGTGGAACCGAGTCTCAAGCGGCAATATGCCTCTTCCAGGGGCTTATTTCCTTTTATAGTCCTTCGTTTCTCCTTTGGAGCAGTCAGCTGCAAGGACTCCGCAGGGGTTCTGTGGGCGTACGCATACGCCCACAGAACCCCTGCGGAGTCCTTGCAGCTGACTGCTCCATAGGAGAAACGAAGGACTATAAAAGGAAATAAGCCCCTGGAAGAGGCATATTGCCGCTTGAGACTCGGTTCCACTGAGTACCTGAACCTACAGTGGAGCCAGACTGCTGTTAAGGAATTTCATTGAAAGCAACATCCTGCTGGATGAAAAGTGTATGAGGGATCCTGTGCCCCACAATCACCACAGAGGCTCCTGTAGAGAAAGCTGAGTACCAGATTCCCCTGTCTTCACCAAGGAGTGGTAACTGAGTGTGATACACACTAAATGCTTATGATTTTTCAAATTGATGTACCCAGATTTTATACCCCATAAATATTGTAATACATTTTTATTACTTGCTTCACTATTTGGCGTTGTGCGCTGTTTTCTTTTTGTTTCCATTCACTGTATGTATTGTGACAGATATGAGGGAACGGTAGTGAAAAGGGGATATTACGACCCTCAATTAGTGCAGGGTTTCTGCTTCACTCCACGGTTTGGAGAGTTACCAAAGGGAATCCAAACTGGGACTTCTAGCTCTCCCTGCTTTCACAGGACTGCAGCAGCTGATTGAGCAGGGAGATGATTACAAGGCTGCTCTGAACAGAGCAAGACAGGGCTGTTTACTCTCAAGAGAAGTGTGTGCTGAAAAGCTGTGTTATGCTGAGGAAAAGCAAAGACTTTTTTTGTTTGATTTACTCTTGTTACCTGCTGTAGCATTTGTATGGCAAAATAAACAGGCCAAAGCTTTTCACCTCTGTGTCAGAAGACTGTCTCCTCTACCTGGAAGGCTGTGTGAAAGTGCTGATCCCTGGACAAAAGGTACATAGCAAGAAGGTACTTTGTCACAGTGTATGTATGAACCACACGAACTCTAAGCACAAGATTTCTGGAACATAGACGGAACCTCATACATGGTATTACAACTCATAACCTGTCCAGGCATTTTTTGGACAAACACTATAAGGATCCATCCTCTCTAAGAGTCTTGTGCTTGGAACACATTCCCTTAACGGTACTGAGTGGTGATAGAGTTAAGAAACTGAATTTAAGGGAGACCTACCGGATATATATGTTGGAAACGTTGAGTCCAGTAGGTCTCAATGACTATCGATATAAGCACCATCGTTTAATCATTCTCATGTCTACATTGATGGGATCTCGGAGGTCTGGGTTGAGCATGTTTATCGTGCTCCCTTTGATTTCCCTGTCGGTGTAAATAATGAGGGACCCCTGGTCTAAATTGTACTAATCACAATCACATAGACACAATTGAGACATTATGATCAATGTCAAAATAAATTTTATACACTTTATTAATACACATATTATCAAACCATCTTCACTACATTTAATAATGTATTAAATCACTTAATATGCACATAATTAAAATTGTTGTATAATTATTACTTAATATTATGTAAATTGATTTTTCATTTCATATTGCACAATACACACATTTTTTATTCAGTTAACTCCATATTCATTTTTATTTTCATTTTTATTTATACAAATGTATCACAATAGTCTGGATTGCTGCCTCTTAGTTCATCTCTTTCCATATGTTGTACTGGCTTTATTCTTCCAAATTCAAATCTCCCATGACTAAGGGGGATCTTTTTGACTGTATACAATATTGATATCTATTTGTCAATGGTAGCTTGATCACCCAGGAGACCAGTGTGGACCACCAGTGGGAATAGTATTATTATAATCTCCCACCAAATAATTAAATTTACTAGGGTTAGTATAAATACAAACAAAATAAAATAAAGTAATTTTACTATTTTGAATCACTTATTCTTTATCCAGTATTTGATTTAACATACACTAACATAATCTAATATCAGATATAAGGTCTCAATATTGAAATTAATCAAGTATCACTGCACTAATTTCATCTCTTCCTTTGCATTATACATGGAGAGTTTCAAATTTCAATTTACTCTCTAAACAAGCTTAAATTAAAACTTTAGCAATGTGTGTATAACACGGATTATTAACAATAGTATGATATTCAATCAGCTATACTATTAGGGTTAGTATTAATCAATACAAAATTTATACAATGTTGTCCTCTTATAACATTTAATGGTTTGAATTTTTTAGCAAGGGCTATTATACATGTAATAGGAGTTTCATTACTTCTTTATACTGTATATGGTTAATTAATTAATTAATATGAATATTATTTATTATTGGTGACCAGGTTGGAATAGGTTTTATTTATCTATTATTTGTAATTAGCCTTTGTTGTTAAACATTATTATGATCTAATTTGTTCCCATTACGCAGTTATATATTTCTCAATTTAATTATATTATATCATATCAATGTATTTGATTTTGTTTCAAAGATGTTTTCATGTATTTTAAATTGATTCTCTTTTAATTAATTCAGCCATAGATTAACATCGCTGCACCAGGTATAGATTAGCTTAATGTTGCCCATGGAACTGAACACAGCTGTGAAAAAACGATTTGTATTGGTCAATGGGACTATTTAACACCAGGCAGTTCAGTGTGGTATCCATCCCCTGATGAAATCCGCAAAGACGGAAGAAACGCGTAGGGATTTCTGGCATTGAACCTACGGTGGTCGAGCAGTTCCCAGCACCAGCGTGAGGACGCAAAGACGTGTGTCAAGTCCCTTCCGGGTCCCGGTGCTCCACGAGAGAGGTGAATGGCGGCCGCACGCTACAACTAAGCGCTCACTAAGGAAAGGAAAGATTCCTTCATCTTGGAGACAGCGGCTGATACAGACACAAGACCCGGAACTATCGAGGACTTCAATACACGCAGACGTGATCGTGGAGTCTTCAGTTGGTGCATGGGCTGGTCCCATAATATGCCTTATTTTATCAGACAAATTGTAAGTGTGCATTTGTCTTGTCCGTGATGTATTAAAATATTTCATCTGATTTTACACAAGGATCGGGCGCTTCTTTTCTCTTTTTCTCTAATAGGTACTGTGGGAGTTTGGTGAGCCCAAGAAGAAGCAGCCTGGACTTTTGTTAATCACATATCATGGACAATATGAGGACTTAAGTATTCTTTGTGGTATAAGTATTTGGCTTTAAAATTCATTTTTTATTCACAATTTTTCATTCATGTTTACCATTTTTTATGAGCTTAATTTTTCTTTAATATATATTTAGTATAGTCCTATGACGTATTGAGTCACAATTGTGAATTGCATTGCAATTCATTTTTCCTATTTTTTTAATATATTTTTATTTTTACAATTTCATTTTTTTCATGTATTTTTGATTTTTATGCACACTTTTTCTTTTTTGTTTTTTAATATTTTAAACACAATTTGGGCAAAATGTATTTGTTCATGCCATTTTATATTGATATTTATCTGTTTGAATTAAACTAGTATACCTGGTGCAAACACTTGCCACATATGTCAGTACTGCAGCAATTTATGTGTATTGGGTGAAGGGCGCTGTCTATATTTTTGTCACTATATAAGCCTATAGGGAACCATGTTAAAAATGGTTTTTGAGGCAAAAAGTGACACTGTGTGCTCATTTGCATGTCATTTCCCAGAATCCCTTGCTGTATGCTGGGTGATGATGGGGAAAGGCGGGGTTGCAGACCTGCCTAAGATATGCAGATGAGCATACAGTTGTATTTGCATATATATATATATATATATATATATATATATATATATATAACATAATACAGGCATACCCCGCTTTAAGTACACTCACTTTAAGTACACTCACGAGTAAGTACATATCGCCCAATAGGCAAACGGCAGCCCACGCATGCGCCTGTCATCACGTCCTGAACAGCAATACCGGCTCCCTACCTGTACCAAAGCTGTGCGCAAGCGGGGAGACTATAGAGCCTGTTACAAATGCGTTATTTACATCAGTTATGCTATAAATATATATAGATATTAAAGTGTATAATGGGTCTCATCAGTGTGGGGTTGGTTAGCTGGGTATGCAAAGAAGCTAAAGGATGGGGTTTACCATACTGAGTTAAGTTATGGTGAGTAAAAAAAGTGACAAAAACCCTCCACAGCAAAGCAAATATGCAAATGTAAATACAACTGTATGCTCATCGGCATGTCTTAGGCAGGTCTGCAACCCCACCTTTCACCATTATCACCCAGCACACAGCACTTCCACTACAGCAAGGGATATATATACAGTATATATGTGTGTGTGTGTCAAAAGTAATTCTGTTATGTCCACAGCCAGAATGTTGGTATCTTCGGATTAAACTGTACTATGTTTGAGACTATAAGAGCGACAGGGAAACCTTGTTGAAACAGGTAGGTGTACTTGGTTGTACCTAAACATTTCTCTCTGCTACTCTGAAAAATACTAGCATTCGTTAGAAAGTCTTTTAAAAAGTGCCAATCCGTACGTCTTTGGCAACTTAAAGCTGCAGACCAACCAATATCCCACATGTGCTATTTTTTATTTTTTTTAATATATAAATAAATAAGTTCTGTAATATGAGAAAAGATTTGTAGAATTTAAAAAAAAAAAAAATATATATATATATATATATACCCGAATAAGGAATGTAACAAAAATGGCAAAAAAGGCAACCAAATTAGCAAAGATAGATAATGAAAAAAGGATTGCAATAGAAAGTAAGATCAACCCTAAAAACTTCTTTAAGTACCTTAATAACAAAAAAAACAAAAAAATGAGAAAAAAAATATAGGACCCTTTCAGTGTGAGATGGGCAGGCAGATTATTGGAGATAAGGAAAAAGCTGAGGTATTAAACAAATTATTTGCCTCTGTGTTTACCAGGGAAGAATAATTTAAATGGTACTGCTGTAGGAGGAAGCCACAACCTCCATATTAATGATCAATTGGTTAACTGAGGAAGAAGTTCATAGGCAGCATGATAAAATTGAAGTAAATAAGGCACCTGGCCCCGATGGCATACATCCAAGAGTTCTCAAGGAGTTAAGCTCAGTAATAGCCAAACCCTTACATTTAATATTCAAGGACTCAATTTCCATAGGCTCAATACCACAAGATTGGCGTAAAACAGATGTGGTCCCTATATTTAAAAAGGGGGCTAGATCACAACCGGGGAATTACAGACCTGTATACCTGACGTCAATAGTGGGGAAGCAAAATTATTAGTAATAGTCAGCATGGGATCAAGAACCATAGATCATGCCAAACTAACCTTATTTGTTTCTTTGAGGAGGAAAGTAGGAATTTAGACCAGGGTAGTGCAGTTGATGTGGTCTACTTAGATTTTGCAACGGCTTTTGATACGGTTCCACACAAGTGGTTAATATACAAAGAAAGCAAATTGGACTCAATAAAAATATATGCACCTGGATTGAAACTGGTTGAAGGATAGACAACAGAGGGTTGTCATAAATTGAACTTTTTCACGTTGGGCTAAAGTTGGGCGTGGAGTACCTCAGGGATCGGTACTGGGACGGACCCCTGCTTTTTAACTTGTTTATTAAGGACCTGGAGGTTGGCATAGAGAGCAAAGTCTCCATCTTTGCTGATGACACTAAATTGTGTAAGGTAGCAAAATCAGAGCAGGATGTAATTTCTCTCCAGAAGGACTTGGAGAGACTGGAAACGTGGGCAGGTAAACGGCAGATGAGGTTAAATACAGATAAATGTAAGGTTATGCATTTGAGAAACAAGAACAAACAGGTGACTTACAAATTAAATGGGGATAAATTAGGGGCATCCTTGATGTCGTAGGATTTAGGAGTGCTTGTAGACATCAAGCTTAGCAATAGTGCCCAAAGTCATGCAGTAGCTGCAAAGGCAATCACAATCGTATCTTGCATTAAACGAGCAAGGTTGGAAGGGAAGTAAACATAATTACAATATGCACCTTTATAAAACATTAGTAAGACCACACCTTGAATAGGGCACCAGTCCTTCGAAAATACATTATAGAACTTGAGAGTGTGCAGAGAAGAGTCACCAAATTAATAAAGAGGATGGACAAATCAAATTTATGAGGAGAGGCTAGCTAAATTAGATTTTTTTACATTAGAAAAGAATTATTCATCCCGAGGAGCAGTACAAAGGACACACGGTCATCCCCTAACGTTGGAGGAAGGGAGATTTCACTAGCAACAAAGGAAAGGGTTCTTCACAGTAAGGGCAGTTAAAATGTGAAAATCATTACCCATGGAGACTGACGGCAGATACGATAGATTTGTTCAAAAAAAGGTTTGACATCTTTTAAGAAAGGAAAGTTATATAGGGATATACCAAATAAGTAAACATGGGAAGGATGCTGATCAAGGGAGTTTGATCTGATTGTCAATTCTTGAGAGTCAGGAAGGAATTTATTGTTCCCCTTACGAGATATCATTGGAAGATATTTCACTGGAGTTTTTTGTTTGCCTTCCTCTGGATCAATATACTAAGTACAGATATAGGATAAAGTATCTGTACTTGTATCTGTATCTGTAATTTAGCATAGGTTGAACTTGATCGACGCATGTCTTTTTTTCAACCTCAACTACTATGTAATGACTATTATGTAACTACCACTATGTAACAAGCATTTTTTGTTTCTATAACAACCATTAGCCATATCCCTTTCCTCTTCTGAAACAGGCGCTGGCACACCCCTTTTTGAGTCCTGCCGTCTCTCTAGCAGTGCACCAATTATATCTAGTGACTGCCTGGTCACATGATCTTCCCCACAGAACTTTGCCTCTTTGGTACTCTTCAGCTGCACTGACAGCCATTTAGTGAACCCCAGAACCAAATCTTTGCCGATCGATCACAGGAGGACGGATCGATCTGCAACTTAGCTAATTACTTATCATTGTGTGGATTGTATTGATGCACATATTAAGGGGGGGGGGGAAGCTTGACTGCTTCTTTGAAGTTTTAAAGCGAGATGTACTCTGCCTCATAGGAGTCGGCACTGCAGGTGCCCTATGATGTAGAGTAATTATGTATTAAATGCTTGTCGTCCACTTCCGTTCACACCTTTAGGTTGCCTGCCCGCGGCAACGTTCCAAGCAACTATGTGGTGCCAGGAGACCAGTGCTGAGGTGCAGCCGGTCTTCCGTCATTTATACGGTTAACGTAGCAAGTAAAAATCACAAAAATAAATCATAAACTGTTGTGCTGCTTTATTTCTTGCTTTTCATCTATTTCACTGGTATCCAAGTGTTACCATGGCAATGTCTGCCGTTTTCATGTGTGTGCATGGCAGCCTCCATTTTAATTTCCCTGGGAGGCAAATCCTCAGCAAATGTTATCTCCAGAAAGCAACAGCAGAAATTAAATAGAGTGGCAACATTGCTAAATAAAGCAGAACAAAATTACTTAACCATGGTTATAGGAAACATTGCTGCTTCAAAATGAACATGATGCAACAGAAAGCAAAAAGGAAATTTTCTGGAGAGATTCTTCTACATTAGTAAAGTGGCGTTTCTTGTGCTTTCTGCACATTACATGGTGAAGGCTTTGGTCACTGTGGTACCCATCATAATCCTGTTGTGTCTTAAATTAAAAGGACAGTCCCAGATAGCAGGCAATCGTTTTTTTTTTAATTATTACGTAATGTAATAATCTTTCTTCCGCAATCGCCAAACATGTTCACGTGTTTGCTTCGTGGGTAGGAAATAAACAGAAATAAACGCGGAGCATGTCTAATTCTAAATCTTACCTGGTAATCTAACAATCAATGCAATGGCCAGTTTACAAGCCATTTCAAGAGATTTGGTAAAGATCGGAAAATCAATGCTAAGCATTTGTTACTACAGAGACATTAAAAGCTTAAATTATTTACAGATACAATTATTTTATTTTTTTTAAATGTAGAGTATTTGCAGGCTATATTTAACCCATTACACATTCCACTGCCATTAATTGACCCTTTAACCACCTCATTTGTAAAAGGTCCTGCAACTTGCCTTATAGTGCCAAAACAGTTGAACTTTTTTGTCACAAGAGACCAAAGGTCACACTGGATGGAACAACAGGTAATCTCATCATTTAGTACAAGAGGCCCAGCTGTGAATTTTTTAGGTCTATAACTGCAGCTCATTCCTCTAGCAACTCAAGCATGACCTTGGTCCCTTGTCAAACAGATCTTCTGTGCCGTTTGTATCTATTTAGCAGGGTTTCAAACGTGGAGCATTGATCCGTGTGTTGATTCACAGATTGACAGTAATTAGTTTGCTCAGAGAGCAGCAATTAAACAAACACCAGCAGATTTTAGACCCGCTTGTGCATAAAGCAGATACAAATCATGGTCGTCGCCTTTTATTAACAACGCTTTGAAGTCCCAAGTTGCATGATTTTCATGGATTTTTACAGATCGCAAACCTTCATACAATGCAAAGCAGCAATGCCACGTTGTTTTTGTTTGTTGTTCGTTTGAATGGTGTGCACGGTCACCCTCAGATGTTGCTGTGGTTTCCTATTGGCATGCAAGGCCCACAAGATTTGATGGCCATTTTGATTCCCCCTAGTGGGAGCAGAACAAAAAGGAAACTAAAAAAAACAATTACCTTGGGGAGGAGGGATCCCCAACGTTAAAAATAGCGTGGTTAAACTTCACAGATCCCCTGACTTGAATGATGTAAAAACATCAATGTGAAAAAAAGTAGACATTATTGCGGCTTTAACCGGAAAGGAGGCAAATTGAACGGTTCTCTCTTTTGCTAGAGTTTAATAAAAATATCAAGTTAGTTTTTTTTTTTTTTTAAAGTACTGTAAATAATCCATTTGTTTTTACCCAGAGATTTCAAATTAATTTTAAAAAGTGCCATCCCACTTCGCCAAAAGAAGATAACCTGGGGCGCTCCCTCCAAATACTAAAGTGATACAAAATACCAGTGGACCATACTAGCCCAACCACGATTGTCTTGCTTGCAGCTCAACCCCTGAACGAGGATCTTCCCGCGATCCTCGTGGGGTAGATATGTTCAAGAAAGAGAATAGGGGGGCGCAATACTTGTTACAGGGAATCTGAAGATCTCCATATCACACAACAGACAGCCCACAATGGGTGGTGGAGGGAATAAATATATCATAGTGTACTCACACAGCCAAGTGTGGTACCAGACAGAGGTAATGGTATCTTTCACGGCTGCCGTCTATCGAACATGAACGTTCCTTTCTGTAGCTCAGCAGTCTGATGCCAAACCCCCGTCTGTGTCCTACCTCCTGCTTACCACAGTGCAGGCCCCAGTATGGGGTGCCGGTATCTCATGCAGGTTTACATGTCGGGGTCACGTCGGCTGTGACTCGGGACATTTAAACTTGCAAGAGATACTGGAACCTGATAGGGAGGCTTGTTCCTGGGAAAACAGGTGGTCCTCGGAGTTGAAATTAATATGGATTAGCCCCGGAGCCCCCTTGCTTCAATACTATGTACAAACAAAATTAAATGAAATAGCACGATCGCCTGTAAGGCTAGGTCCCCAGCGGCAGTGTGCGTGGCGCACACAAGGTGCGGCCCTCGATGGGGCCGGCCCCAGTAACTGCCTGTGCGACCCGGCACAATGTGCATCCACATTTAGCAAAGACAAGGATTTTGTTTCTGCTAGTGGCGACGGAGCGCTGGCCACGTCACAGCAGCTCAGCCAAAGAGGTCAAACAGCCGCGTGATGTCATGGCCGTGCCCCCGCGTCACGCGCTGCCTGGAGTCCAGCAGGCCGTAATGCTGCGGAAACGAGCGTCACCAGGCACCCCAGGCAGCTCTTTGCGTTCCAGAAGCCTGGAAGAGCAGCACAAGCAAATGTTAAGTTCCCTTTCGCTAGTAAAGCAAACACAAAAATGGCATACCGCACTAATATGTAAAACAATAAAAAAAAAATAAAAAAAAGTGATTTACTTTAGTGAGCACTGTTTTTTACACAAATGTTATACCGTTCAGTAGGAACATGCCAGCACGTTCCATGTTTCAATTAACTTATTGAAGTTTAGTGAATGAGCCACCAGTTCAGTTTACTGTGTTTATTAAAGATTAACTTTAAAAACGTATTTACAAATACTTCTAAATACCAGATCTTCAATTACCCATATTTACCCCTTAAACAGGCTACTGCAATTAGTATAAACAGCTGTATGGTGCTCCATCTATAGATAGGAAGGCTTGTATAAGCAAGTAGATATAATACTATGACAAGTATTGTATTGTATGTCATTATTTATATAGCGCCATAAATATACATGCACAGAGCGATCGATAGAGGAGGAGGAGGTGTTAGCAAAAGAGACACTGAAAGTATGATGGGAGAGGTAAGAGGAGATCCAGGATAGAGCTTTGTTCCGAATACCAAGAGTATGGAGAATGTGTCAAATGCTGCAGAGATGTCGAATAATATGAGCACAGTATAATGACCTCTGTCTTTGGCAGCATGGAGCCGTCGGTTATTTTAGTGAGGGCTGTTTCAGTAGAGTGAGCAGTGCGGAAGCCAGATTGTAGAGGGTCTAGAAGAGAATAGGTGTTGAGAAAGTGTAGCAATCGAGAGAATACAAGATGTTCAAGGAGTTTAGAGGCAAAAAGCAGGAGGGAGACAGGTCGATAGTTAGAAGGACAGGTAGGGTCAAGCTTGCTGTTTTTGAGCAATGGTATCATGGTTGCATGCTTGAAGGAGGATGGAAAAGTACCAGAGTAGAGGGAAGAGTAAAAGATCTGTGTGAGCATAGAGATTATAGAAGGAACAAGAGGTTTTAGGAGATGGGAAGGAATGGGAGCAAGAGGGCAGGTGGTAGAGGGAGAAGAGGAGATCAGCAGTGACACATCCTCCTCCGAGATAGCAGAAAAATAGTCAAGAAAGGCAGGAGGAGAGTTAGGAGGTGCTGTGGGATGGGAGGCGGCAACAGATGGGATGTTCTGACGTATGGATTCCACCTTTTCCTTTAAAAAAATCAGCAAAGTCCTGAGGTGAGATGGAGGAAGAAGAGGAGGCAGCCGAGGGTGGTTTGAGTAGAGTCAAAGACAGAAAAGAGTCGACGTGGGTTAGGCTTGTGTGTGTTGAATAGTGATGAAAAGTAGGTTTGTTTAGCCTGAGAGAGGGCAGAGTTGAAACAGGACAGCATAAATTTGTAGTGAACGAAGTCTGCGAGCGTATGGGATTTCCTCCAGCGGCGTTCAGAGGAGCGAGTGGAGGAACGCAGCATGCGTGTGTTGGAATTTAGCCAGGGTCTGGGGTTAGAAAGGCGAGGACAGCAGAGAGAAAGCGGGGCATGTAGATCAAGAGAGGAGGATAAGGCAAAGTTGTAGTTCCTGTCCAGGTTGTCAGGGTCTGAAGTAGAACTGAGAGAGGAGAGGGAGGAGCGTAAAGTGGAATCAAAAGCTGGTAGGTTAATAGAGCGCAGGTTTCTGCAAAAACGAGGGCTAGATGGAGATGCAGAGGGGAAGAATCGAGATAGAGAAAATGAGATGAGGTGATGGTCAGAGGGAGGAAAAGGAGAAATGGAGAAATCGGTGAGAGAAAAGTTTTTAGTGAAAACCTGGTCTAGGTAGTGGCCATCTTTGTGGGTGCTAACTTCAGTCCACTGTTTAATGACAAAAGAAGAGGTTAGAGAAAGCGGGAGGCCCAAGGAAGAGAAGGGTCATCAATGTGGCAGTTGAAGTCCCCAAGGAGAAGAACAGGGGAGTCTGAGGAGAGAAAGAGAGCCAGGATTCAAAGTGAGAGAGAAAGGCAGAGGGGGGATGAGTAGAGGTAGGTGGGCAATAGATGACCGCCACATGGACTGGGAGAGGCGAGAAGATCTTGACTGTGTGAACCTCAAAAAAAGGGAAAAGCAAGAGATGGGGGGGGGGGGGGGATAGGAAGGGTTCGGTAACGGCAGAGAGAGGAGAGCAGGAGCCCCATGCCTTCACCCCTGCCATCAGGGCGTGGAGTGTGGGAGAAGGAAAGGCCACCGTAGGAGAGGGCAACTTCCAGAGCAGAGTGAGACTGAGTGAGCCAGGTCTCCGTTATAGCAAAGAGAAGCAGGGAGTGAGAGAGAGAAAGAAGTCATGCACAGAGAGGAACTTGTTAGAGAGGGAGCGAGCATTCCAAAGGGCACAGGAGAGAGGAGGGAGAGTGACAGGGGATGGGTATGAGGTTAGAGGGGTTAACACCAGGAGTAGAAGTTGTATGTGGGAGGCGAAGACGAGAGCAAGTAGAAATAAGGCAGGGACCAGGATTGGGAGAGATATCCCCAGAAACAAGGAGGAGAAGCATGGAAAGAAAGAGGATGTGTGAGGATTATTTATAGGGGTGTGTTTTAGTGTAGGGTGTATAGTTGTGTGGTGACAGAGGATGCAGGTAAGAAAGGAGTTCATGTGAACTGAGAAGTGGGAAAGAAAGGAGAGATGGAGATATATGAATAGAGTTAGAGACATAAGGAGACTGGTGGAAGGAAGTGCAAAATTGAAAATAAGTGAGGTTACAGCAAAAATATAAAATGAAAAGGTGGCATCACAGCAATAGTAAAGTGTTGAGATGTGCCGTCTGGGATGATATCCTCCTTTCCAGCGTAGATCAAATGCAGGAATCAGAACCAATAGGTGGTGTCCACTTTAGTATCCAAAGTATTGTCCATGGGTATCAATATTATATGACGAATTACTCAATAAAACACCACTAGTCCACTATATTTAGAAAAGCTGGAAGGGAATCCACATGCACTGTAGTAAGAATCTTCACAAATTAATGTCCAGACATATATGCATCAAAGTGGGCCATTACTACTGCTATTAGTACATGTTGCTCTTTTGCATCTACAAATAATATAGCTGTAATGGGGCCTGCATATAATTTTTCTTTAGTTACATACTTGCATACTGTAGTAGAAGAGGTTAGGGAGGGGGTCCATTGAGTGCAACCTATGTTATATTTAGACGACAGATACTTCTCCTGTACTTGTATTTACAGTATTTGATCAAGAGGAAGGTCAATATAAAATCCCAATGAAACATCATATAATGCGGTCTTGTAAGGGGAAACCTTTATTCCTTCCTGACTCCAAATAATAATACTTTTTAAGTCGTCTGTTTATTCTTGTTTCCCAAATGCATAACCGTATATTTATCTGTATTAAACCTCATCTGCCATTTACCTGCCCAAGTTGCCAGTCTCTCCAAGTCCTTCTGCAGAGAAATTACATCCTGCTCTGATTCTACTACCTTACACAATTTAGTGTTATCAGCAAAGATGGAGACTTTGCTCTCTATGCCACCCTCAAGGTCATTAATACATAAGTTAAAAAACAGGGGTCCCAGTACCGATCCTTGAAGTACTCCACTTACAACTTTAGAAAGGAAAAAAGATAATGTCGGCGCCAATTATAGTAGTGAAAATAATTCATTCACAGACATGTGGTGAACAGTCCAAATCAAAGTCCTTTGGTGATTGATGATGGATGATGAGCAAAATGCAGATTCTCTCCAAGACGTGACGTGATATATGAAAAAATATAAAAAGAGAAGATTATAGTGCAGTATGTCAGTAATGTGGACATAAAAACATATAACACTAACAACATATAACATACAAGACAGACTCACAACAGCAACAAGCCAGACAGAAAATAATAAAAAAGCTATTTATTGACAACTAATGCAGGATTCTGGAGGTTGTCACACACCAATCCGGGGGGGGGGGGGGGTAAAATCGTTACCCTACTCACAGAATAAAGGATATTTGAAAGCAGCAGGACTGGAAACACTTTCTGTGGATCCAAGATGGCGACCGGAGCTCTCTCTCTGGCGTCCCCACGTGTGGCAGATGCTGTGTGGAGCTCTAGGGACGCAGGAACAGTGATGCTGCTGCGCGGGCGTCGCGTCACGCTCTCTCAGGAATCAATTGCTTCTAAAAACGGATCTTCCCTTTAGAAGCAATTGATTCCTGGAGTTGGGGAGCACACCGCCCGGCTGGAGGCGAGGGGGAGGATCTACACACACAGAGCAGGAGAATAGGAGACCGGCAGGAGGAGAGAGTGTGACGCGACGCCCGCGCAGCAGCATCACTGTTCCTGCGTCCCTGGAGCTCCACACAGCATCTGCCACACGTGGGGACGCCAGAGAGAGAGCTCCGGTCGCCATCTTGGATCCACAGAAAGTGTTTCCAGTCCTGCTGCTTTCTAATATTCTTTATTCTGTGAGTAGGGTAACGATTTTACCCCCCCCCCCCCCCGGATTGGTGTGTGACACCCTCCAGAATCCTGCATTAGTTGTCAATAAATAGCTTTTTTATTATTTTCTGTCTGGCTTGTTGCTGTTGTGAGTCTGTCTTGTATGTTATATGTTGTTAGTGTTATATGTTTTTATGTCCACATTACTGACATACTGCACTATAATCTTCTCTTTTTATATTTTTTCATATATCACGTCACGTCTTGGAGAGAATCTGCATTTTGCTCATCATCCATCATCAATCACCAAAGGACTTTGATTTGGACTGTTCACCACATGGTTTGAATTATTTTCACTACTATAATTGGCGCCGACATTATCTTTTTTCCTTTCTATGCTGAGCTACTGACTGTACAGTTAGTTTCTGTCTGGCTGCCACTCTTTATTAATTGTCCCATTAGGGGTCCATGTTTTTTAGCGCTGTTTTGCACCGTCTTTTCTGTTTTTGGGACTTACAACTTTAGCCCAACCTGAAAAAGTTCAATTTATGACAAAACTGTTGTCTATCCTTTAACCAGTTCAGTCCAGGTGCAAATAATTTCCCCTCAGACCAATTTCCTTTATTTTGTACACAAACCTTGTGTCGCACCGTATCAAAAGCCTTTGGAAAATATAATTAGACCACAAACTGCATTATCCTCATCTAAATTCCTACTTGCCTCCTCAAAGAAACTAATAAGGTTAGTTTGGCATGATCTGTCCTTCATAAATCCTTGCTGACCATTACAAATCATTTTGTTTTCTATTAGGTATTCCGGAATATTATCCCGTACTAAACCTTTCCCACTAGTGAGATCAGGCTTAAAGGTCTGTAAATTCCCCAGTTGTTAGCTAGCTCCCTTACTAAATATAGACTCCACGTCTGCTTTACGTCAATCTTGTGCTACTGTTGCTGTATCATTTTTATCAACCCACCTATTCACTTCTTCCTATGTTAACCAATGGTGCGTATATACATACATACAAACATATACACACTTTTTTTTTATAACATTGCAACATAATATACTTTGAGCTTCTCAATAAGAATAAAAAATCTAGAAAAAAATAATTATGATGTCTTGAAAAACATTGGGTCTGCCATTACCAAATGTTATTGCTGTGGAACTTCTAGTGACCTTCAACCAGACCTCAGGTTTGAATTTTTTTTTTTTTAAAACAAAACACTTTTATACCCTATTCAGTATATCCCAGGCATGAATTGTGTTTAGTCGATCAGGCTACTGTTCCTTGAAAAGCAGTTCATACTCAATAGGAAACACTGCCATCGTAAAATTGAAGTGTATGTATATCTTTATTTATATAGCATCGTCCATGTACGTAGCGCTTCACAGCAGTATTACACGTGACCTAATAATATAACAGAATGGGAATAAGCGCTTGAGACAAGATGAACATTAAGAAAAGGAGCTTACAATCTAAGTGGTAAGTAGGGAGATCTTACAGAGATAGTAAGGAGATCTTACAGAGATAGTACAACGGAGTACAACTATGAACAGAGACCCAAAAAACAATTGTATTCCATCATAAATTAAAGCTGCAGATCACTGCGGAAATACCGGAAATTGAAATGACTATCCCCCATTGGACCAAAGTAAGGTAATGGCAGCAGTGTTTAGTACAGTGCTTCTCAACTCTCTCCTCTACACACCCCATGCAGGCCACGGTTTATGAGTAACCAACGGATAACTGTATTTCATCGATTACTTGTAATATATGGTCTGGCTAGGACGACACCAGGTTGGGAAATGCTCTATTTATAGGTTAAATGTGAACACTTTGTGGACCAAATAATACGCTGGTAAATTGTCAAATCCCCAATTCAGTTGTTCTCTGGTTAAAGAATGTACAATGCCGTCATTATCTAATCAGACAGAACTGTAAGAACGCATTTCAGTGGACCCCTTAAAAATGTAAATATATTCCTTATATACAAGCTAAAAACAAGTAAAGGTTTCCCTTTAGGAGTGAATTCATCCAAGTAATCCTATTACATGAAGTGTACAATAATTCTCCTGAGTAGATGAACAGCTGCTTCTACCTTTCTTGGATGAATGTGATTGATGCAGAATCATTTAAAAATCGAGCCAACAGGTGTGTCCAGAGGGAGACTAATGACAGTTAAAAGTGTAGTAAATATGAAGGGAAAAATTAACCAAAGATTTGATGGTAATTTGATAAATCGCCATGGGATAAAACATTGGCCTGTCTGATAGTCATACAAATTAAACTTGTACTATACATTTCCAGAATGCTGCAAATCCCACGTTAACACAATTTAATAACCCAAAAATGCTGGCAAAGGTGTTGACTGAGGAAGTAGAGCGACTTGTATATTAAATTAAGTAATAAAAAGGTGCTGTCCAACTTAACTGATATTGGAAACAGAGAGAAAACATTCAGTAACAGCATCTCTACCCTTTTTAAAGGAGCAATCTAATTTTTTTTCTTTTCATTTTTGAAGACAAGATTGAAGCAATAACCCCTTTAAATTTCAGCTCCGAAGACCCCCTTAGTCCAGAGAAATTTACCTCCAAAAGGGGTGCTGGTATCTCTCTGCAATTTAAAGCTCCTGTATCACATGAGCCAATAGGAAGCCGCACCGGGCACCGTTATAGCTTCCTAGTTGCCTGCAGGGCCCGGGAGCTTTGAAAATCATACATAATATAAACCCTGGAGTGGCTACGGGCATCCGCTATGGAGATCTTTCCAAAAGCAGGGGGTCACCAGAGCTGAAAGTAATGAGGCTCAGCTCCGGAGAGGAGGCCCCCCTGCTTCAAGTATGTATGTTTGTATGTATGTAAACGCTTGGATTGCCTCAATAGCATGTGTTCAATAGCACAAGGAACACTAGATAGTGTGCAAAGTGGAATAATTTCTTTTGGCGTTTGAACCACTCAAGTTTGAATTCAGCAGGGATTAAAAAATGTGCAGTGATCATGGCTGAATTATAAAGAAATCGATCGAAAGATCACAATGATCCTAAAAAACTAAATAACTCTCCCAAATATAAAAAATTTCATTTGATATAAATAATTACAATGATAAATATAAAATTTCACACTGTATGTCATCAAAATATATATATATATCAGTATGCAATATATTTTCTTCGCTACTCACCGAGCAAGGTGCTCTTTTCCCCTCCCAATTTACAGAAGCCCTGACATACAAACATGAGTTGTGACTCTGGGCATTGATGCATTGTGAGATCCATTTCCTGGTGTCGGCAGTGAATTTACTTTGCTTGAAAGCAATACATCCCTTGGCAATGAGTCTTCAAGACACAGTTAATCTTTCTCAGTCTCACTCTCTAAATCACAGATAAAAGTCACCAAAGATCAAGTGGAAAACCCGATACTTCAGTCCAACCATGATTTTCACTTTGTCTTACAGAGGAAGCCTAACTTTTTATTTACACAGTTTACTGTGAAATTGCACTGTAGTTATCTAGATGGGGACATTTTAAGGGCTTGAGGGTAACACACGTCAGGTTTTTAAAACCGTATACGGCTATGTGCATATAATGAGATCTATATCTCTCATCTCTGAAGATGTACATTGCCACTGTAAAGCATGTATAAAAATATACAAGATGCGCATCAATTTAAAAAAAAAATTTTTTTTTTAAATGTGCCGCCACGGCAGGACTGCCCACTATAAAGATCATAACATATTACATTTTTAACAATGACATTACGCAATTGATGGCTCCAGCAGACATCAATATGGTAATTGATAGCGGCAACATCATGAGACGTGATGGGGTGGGGACATTCATTACCAGCACTGGACAAGTCCAATGATGTCTGGACTGGTTCAGTGGCATGGAAGTTACAAATCATATTTCCTCAGTACAAGCGCATCGATAAATATCAAATACTGTATGCCCAAATGCATGGCATATCCCCAAGCAAAAAGATGAAACTATTTTGGATAGATCTAATTTAATCTCATTGGGCACTTTAAAAAGATCAGAAAACCAGACAGAAAACAGGCTATACGGTAACTCCAATAACGCATGCATGCGTGATCACACACACACCAATATCTAAGTTGAAACTCTTGGTTATTTTTACATGTAAGGCTGATATGGTCTGGAGAACTTGATTCTCATTTGTATATGACTTGACACAGGCTCGAAATCCTATTCTTTGCAATATGCAGTGTGCATTACCTGAAAGTATCTATCGCCATAGGGAGTGAGGACCTCTAGCCTCTTCATTACACATTGCATTACTTATTCCATTCCGTTTATTGCCTGGCAGGATAGTCCTGTCACTGACACTTCATGCATTCCGTTCTCATGCTCACTGTACCTTGTTTAGTGAGGGCCTCCTGGAGAGCAGGAGTAATCATTTCTCTTGTTTCCTTGGCTTCAGGACTCTGCAAAGACTTGCTCATCTTCCCAGCCTCCTCATTAACATCTCGCGCTCTCTGTTCAGAATAAGATTAGAAAAAGTAAGCAGGGACCGTTCTGAGAGCAAGCCCTCAAAAAAGTCAGAAATCCAAGGCAATCTGGACAGAGGGTAACATAAAGAGGCACTCCTGGTAACAGTGTGTTTTGTTTTTAATAGGTTTGAAGCAGGGAGTTTCCGTAGCGGAGTCACATTAATTTCAGCTCTGGGGACCCCATGCTTCCTGAGATAGTTACCTCGGAAGGGGGTGCTGAAAGCAGCCCAGACGGGGCTTAAATGTCCCGCAACCGGAGGGCCAATAGGAAGCGGTGATGTCCTCCCTTGTATCTTCCTAATGGCCCATTGACACAGGAGCATTAAACTGCAGAAATACCGGCAGCACCTACGGAGGCAAATTTCTCGGGAAGCAGGGTGTCCCCGGAGCTGAAATCAACATGGTTCAGTTACGAAGACTACCTTCTTCAAAACTATTTTTTTTTTTAAATCATAAATAAGTGCTCTATTAACACCTCTGACACGAGACAAAATAAAACTTTTTAGCTAACCATTTTTAGTTAACCTTTCTAACTCATCAATATACAGGAATGAGGAGCTCCTCATGTAAAGGACTCTAATATGGACTATGACGGAGTTAGAGATCAGTGCACGCAGCATGGCCCAAAATTCGACATTTCAGTCAATAAACTACTTTATGATATATTTTCTCCGAGCAAAGAAGGATTTGGGAAACTGAAACTGTATAAAAGGTGCACTATGTAATTAACAAGTGCAGCATATCATCACTACAGTCAGCCTTACCTGAGCAGGAAAAGGTGGGACAATAGAGAGATTCTGATTCATTTCAACAGATATACAACTTGCTTCCTTCCCTCCACTATTTGTCTTTTTTTTCGCAGGATCACCTTCCTCTCCTTGTCACAATTTTAATTTTTTTGTTCGATTGGTACATATAGCAAATATTCAACTTGGAAAACATTATTTGCTTCTTTTGATTAAGACCTTTTAAGTTGTGAACAGTATTTGTTTTACCATTTGTATTTTAAAAATATATCTGCTTGTAATTAAGATTTTGTTCATTAAAGGAGATGGCTGCTATTTCATAGCTCTGATATAATGGCAGTAATAACAGGAGTTGTAACCAGAAATGTAAAAAATAAAAACAGTGTGCTGAATATTTGTCTTACACCCCTTCCCCGGGTCGTTATAGTAGAAGTGGGAATTTCTGCACTAACACTTCCATTGAATAAAACAAAAATGTGCTGCGTTTTTAATGGGATATATTATATTATCTGTTGGAAGACTAATGTTCTATATGCATTCCTAAATCTCAAAATCTTTTTGGTGGTATTGTATTTTTTAATAAACAGCTGCCCTGGTAACAGTGCAGGCAGTGTCAGGACCAATCCAGGGTTTTTCCCACTAGCAGCAGCTCCCTTGAGTGACAGGGGAGGAGGTGGGCTAAGGCATGTGTTCTGCTCAATAAGGGGCTCAGATCATGGACCTTCCTCCTCGGTATTTAAGGGTCTGCAACACTAAATGTGGTCAGTTGTCTCACCCTTTGAGAGAGACTGGTATCACACAGAGGTGTACATGGCTCTGGCACCTGCTGTCCCCTCCCCTTGGGGAATGGGGGGGGGGGGGTGATTACCATACCTCTGGCTCTCATAGGGAGTCAGGGAAGAGCAAGGACCATCGTTGGTGCCCTAGGCCAGTGGTGAGAGTCCAGGGACCATCCTGAGGCTGGAGGTCGATTGAACTGTGAATGCAGATGCTGGTTGTATGCTGTATATGCGGAGGAAGAATAAAGAGTGTTCCTGTTAAAATATACTCCTGCCGTGTGAGTGCAATCTATCCGGGGGAGTAGTGAGAGTTCTTCTGCAGGGATTGCCTTCAGATCCCTGAAGCCTGTCCTGATGTCCCCACTACCATCAGCGGATACCTCAGTATCCTGTAAGCCAGCAGGTACCAGCACCAGCTACACACCTGGTAGCAGGGCAAATCTCCCAGAGGGTGGGGGAAACACCGCTACATATACACACACACTAATTATATATACATACACACACAAAGTATAATGTGGGTGTGTGTGTGCGCGCGCGCGTTGCCGTTCTGTGGCTAACGAAATGCTTTTATCTGTGCATCCCCCCCTCCCCTCCACCCCCCTCCTAAACCCCCCCCTCCCCGCCCCCTGGTTTTGCGGTGCGCGGGGGCAGCAGCAGCAGCATGAGGAGGATGCGGCAGCCGTGAGTATTTTTTTTTTCAATAGCAGGATGCCGGGGGCGGGGCTTAGTACCGGGGAGAGAGGATGTGCTGATCTAAAAGAGGTGTGTGTGTGTGTGTGTGTGTGTGTGTAAAAGGGGCTGGTGGGGGGTGGGTGTGAAAAACGGGCTGGTGGGGGCTGGGTGTGAAAAACGGGCTGGTGGGGGGTGGGTGTGAAAAACGGGCTGGTGCAGAGGTGGGGGGGTAGGCTGCTGACATGTGAGGGGGGGGTGCTGACATGTGAGGGGGGGTGGGGTGATGACATGTGAGGGGGGTGGGGTGATGACATGTGAGGGGGGTGGGGTGATGACATGAGAGGGGGGGGTGGGCTGCTGACATGTGAGGGGGGGTGGGCTGCTGGCATGTGAGGGGGGGTGGGCTGCTGGCATGAGAGGGGGGTGTGGGCTGCTGACATGTGAGGGGGGGTGGGCTGCTGACATGTGAGGGGGGGTGGGCTGCTGGCATGTTATGGGGGGGTGGGCTGCTGGCATGTGAGGGGGGGGGTGCTGACAGGTGAGGTGCAGGGGGGGAAGTGATGTGAGGTGCAGGGGGGGAGAGAGTGATGTGAGTTGCAGGGGGAGGGTATGATGATGTGTTGCAGGGGGGGAGAGAGTGTCATATTGAGAGGAGGGGGAGAGAGTGTCATATTGAGGGGAGGGGAGAGTGTCATATTGAGGGGAGGTGGATAGTGTCATATTGAGGGGAGGGGGATAGTGTCATATTGAGGGGAGGGGGATAGTGTCATATTGAGGGGAGGGGGAGAGTGTCATATTGAGTGGAGGGGGAGAGAGTCATATTGAGAGGAGGGGGAGAGAGTGTCATATTGAGGGGAGGGAGAGAGAGTGTCATATTAAGGGGAGGGGGAGAGAGTGTCATATTGAGGGGAGGGGGAGAGTGTCATATTGAGGGGAGGGGGAGTGTGTCATATTGAGGGGAGGGGGAGAGAGTCATATTGAGAGGAGGGGGAGAGGGTGTGATTTAGGGGAGGGGGAGAGAGTGTTATATTGAGGGAAGGGAGACATGGGGGTTGCTGACTTGTGGGGGGGAGTGCTGACATGGAATGGGCTGGGGGGATGTGGAGGGGGTTTTGTGTGTTTGATGTGGAGGGGGGTATTGTGTGGGTGTGGGTGAGGGGGAGAGATGGGGGTATGAGAGATAGATGGGAGTATCGTAAAGGTTGATAGTGAGGGGTTCTGAGGGAGATATGAGGATGATGATGATGAGAGGTGCTGGAGGAGAGATGATGATGATGATGATGATGATGATGATGATGATGATTTAACCCGTGCGGCCCAAATTTTTTTTCCTTGGAGCAGTTCGGCCCTTCTCACTTAGTACCGGGGAGAGAGGATGTGCTGATCTAAAAGAGGTGTGTGTGTGTGTGTGTGTGTGTGTGTGTGTGTGTGTGTGTGTGTGTGTGTGTGTGTGTGTGTGTGTGTGTGTGTGTGTGTGTGTGTGTGTAAAACAGGCTGGTGGGGGTGGGTGTGAAAAACGGGCTGGTGGGGGGTGGGTGTGAAAAACGGGCTGGTGGGGGGTGGGTGTGAAAAACGGGCTGGTGGGGGGTGGGTGTGAAAAACGGGCTGGTGCAGAGGTGGGGGGGTAGGCTGCTGACATGTGAGGGGGGGGTGCTGACATGTGAGGGGGGGTGGGGTGAAGACATGTGAGGGGGGTGGGGTGATGACATGTGAGGGGGGTGGGGTGATGACATGTGAGGGGGGGTGGGGTGCTGACATGTGAGGGGGGGTGGGCTGCTGACATGTGAGGGGGGGTGGGCTGCTGACATGTGAGGGGGGTGGGCTGCTGGCATGTGAGGGGGGGGTGGGCTGCTGGCATGTGAGGGGGTGGGCTGCTGGCATGAGAGGGGGGGGTGGGCTGCTGACATCTGAGGGGGGGTGGGCTGCTGGCATGTGAGGGGGGTGGGCTGCTGGCATGAGAGGGGGGTGTGTGCTGCTGACATGTGAGGGGGGGTGGGCTGCTGACATGTTATGGGGGGGTGGGCTGCTGGCATGTGAGGGGGGGGCTGCTGACAGGTGAGGTGCAGGGGGGGAAGTGATGTGAGGTGCAGGGGGGGAGAGAGTGATGTGAGTTGCAGGGGGAGGGTATGATGATGTGTTGCAGGGGGGGAGAGAGTGTCATATTGAGAGGAGGGGGAGAGAGTGTCATATTGAGGGGAGGGGAGAGTGTCATATTGAGGGGAGGTGGATAGTGTCATATTGAGGGGAGGGGGATAGTGTCATATTGAGGGGAGGGGGATAGTGTCATATTGAGGGGAGGGGGAGAGTGTCATATTGAGTGGAGGGGGAGAGAGTTATATTGAGAGGAGGGGGAGAGAGTGTCATATTGAGGGGAGGGAGAGAGAGTGTCATATTAAGGGGAGGGGGAGAGAGTGTCATATTGAGGGGAGGGGGAGAGTGTCATATTGAGGGGAGGGGGAGTGTGTCATATTGAGGGGAGGGGGAGAGAGTCATATTGAGAGGAGGGGGAGAGGGTGTGATTTAGGGGAGGGGGAGAGAGTGTTATATTGAGGGAAGGGAGACATGGGGGGTTGCTGACTTGTGGGGGGGGGGTGCAGACATGGAATGGGCTGGGGGGATGTGGAGGGGGTTTTGTGTGTTTGATGTGGAGGGGGGTATTGTGTGGGTGTGGGTGAGGGGGAGAGATGGGGGTATGAGAGATAGATGGGAGTATCGTAAAGGTTGATAGTGAAGGGTTCTGAGGGAGATATGAGGATGATGATGATGATGATGATGAGAGGTGCTGGAGGAGAGATGATGATGATGATGATGATGATGATGATGATGATGATGATGATGATTTAACCCGTGCGGCCCAAATTTTTTTTCCTTGGAGCAGTTCGGCCCTTCTCACTTTACGAGTTGGGCAGGCCTGGTGTAGATAATATGTGGTCCCTATTGGTATATAGGGATAGAATTACATTGTACATATGTATGTGTAAGAGGCAGCTGTGTGTGCATTCATATAGTGCAGTATGTATAGAGATGGCCTTTAGCACTCATAGGAAGAGAGTTCTCTTGTTTAAGAGTAGTGACTCATGAAGCTGCGGTCTCGGTTAGGCCATCGCTAAGTGTCCAGAACAGTTGCATAAATGTGTATTCATGCAACCATCTCTCTTTCGGTGTTCTAAGATTACATTTGAGTATGGCCACCTTCAGATCGTTCATCTTACAGCCAGAGTCAGAGAAATGTTCGCCGACAGGACTGTCTCATTCCAAGTGTGATGCTGTGGCGATGCAGATTCATTCTCTTGTTTAGCCCCTGTCCTGTCTCACCTATGTATTAGCAGCCCCATGGGCATTTCATGCACATGATGAGGTACACGACATTGCTGGAGGAACAGGTGAACCTTCCTCTGATTTTGTACTCCATATTCCTGTGTGGTATTTGTATTGTGCCCGTTGTGTGGAGCATTGCGCAGGTTTTGCATCTTGCGTCCTGGCATGGTCTTGACCCGCCTTCAGTTGTACTGTTGAATACTTTACTCCTCACCATCATTTTTTTTAGATTATGGGGTTGTCTGTATGATAATAAGGGAGTTTCAGGGAAGACCTGTTGCAGTCTTGTTTCTTCCTGGAAAATGGGTTGCAGTTCCATGGCGATCTTGCGTAGGGCTTCTAGGTGTGGGTTATATGCGACCACCAAAAGGTACCCTGTCGCTCGTCTCTTTCTGTCAGTATTCAAAGAAATCACTTCTTGGTATTTTGGTGGCTTTGTGGATTTGCTGGTCTACAATTCTGTGGCTATATCCACAGTTTATGAAATTCGATCTCAAGGCTGTAATCTGCTGGACTCTGCCTGCTGTGTCGGAGCATATCCGGTTGTATCATATGGCTTGACTGTTGATGATTGCATGCTGAGTGTGTGTGGGGTGGAAGCTGTTGTCCCTCAAACAGCTGCCTCTGTCTGTAGTTGGTTGTTTTTTTATAGTAATGGTGGTGTCTGGGAAATATACTTTGTCCGGGAATGGGGGAGTTTGAGGTTGATGGTCGGGTAGAACATATTGAAGTTCTCATGGAACTGTATGAGGTCCTGTTCACCAGAGGTCCAAATCAGGAGGAGGTCATCGATGTACCAAAAGGTATGTAAAGGTTTTCACGTGACTGGTGGAAAGAAAGTCACTTTCCAGTTTTGCGCAGAACAGATTGGCATAATGTGGCGCCATCCGAGTGCCCATAGTGGTCCCGGTTGTCTGGAGGTATGTGTAATTTCCAAATGTGAAGTAGTTAATGTGACGGTGAAGGGGTACCCAGGCCATTAAATAAAGGTATTATGCCCGGGTGGGTGCCCCCGAGTCATATTGGGCATGTAGAGTGTCAGCTCTGCAGCCCACTAATGGCTGCAACCCTGTAATTGTGTTAGAATAGTCTGTGTCCCCCACTAGGAATAAGGGGACCACATGTATAAGTCATGTAACAAGGTTCCCTTCAGTCATATGGGGTAAATGTGAAGTGTCAGCTCTGCAGCCCACTGCTGACTGCAAGCCTGTAAATGGGTTAGAATTGTCTGTGTGTCCCCCGCTAAGCATAAGAAGACCACATCATTATACTAAGTTACATTGTATGAGTGTGGTCACAGTAATGTATTCCTTCCGAGTATTACAACAATGTTTCACTGCCAAACCGCAAAGAGGAAGAAAAAAATGTTTTAACTCTAGCCGTAGCCGCTTTTTCACACAGCACAGAAGCGGGGAGCTAACTTAGGTTAGGAGTATGCGAGCGCTATGAAATTTGGTGTGAGTGCTGCTGGGGTACAAACAGTAAAGCAGTTATGTTTTCCTTATTATTTACTTTTATACAAAGTCATGAATGAAAGCTCCTCTCTTTTTAGTGCATTAAAGTTATGAGAGTAAAGAAATTAACATTCAGACAGCCGGGGCAGCAGATACATTGGGGATTCACAAGTACAGTATATGACCGGCAATTCCAGGGAGTGAATCATGCATACCCTAAGTGCGGACTTCTGAGGCACCCCGCGGATGCGTCGCCGGGCTATCGGCAGAAGTCCGGACTTATAGACAGTGACAGATCAGTGTTACTTTAGGAGGAGTTATTATAAACATTTTGCCTAGCAGATGTCCGGGACAGAGGTAGACATTCCGCAGCCAGAGAGGTGGGCTTGATTAGGTATGCTAAGCGGCTCAGGTGTGATGTTAGTGCATGACCCTTGGCATACCATGAAGCCCCTGCCTGGCTGCATGAACAGTTGGCAACTCTGCCATAGGGTGGGGGTTTGGTTCCCATGTCGAGATTGGCTGCACATAGTACAGATAGGCTTTGAATAGCTTTAAAAGTCTGTGCAATCAGTGGGGAAGGGAGATTCATCTAAGATACATCGTGCGGTACAAAGACTATTCCATCGTAAGTAAGATTTGTGCCCTGCTTCAAGAGTTCGTTAGAACTGAAGAATTTGCGAACAAATCCTGCAAGGACAGAACGAAAAGATTACTTTCGACAGAGAAACAGGGGTCGCATGCGGCACCCCTAGCCAAAGGCTGTCGCACGGCTCTATTTGCGCACCAACCCCGCTTCTGGGAATTCGTGTCTGGAGACTTTATTTCTGTGAAGTTCGTTCCGTGAACATTTTATTTCATTTTGCCCCGTTCCAGTAAGTGTTTATTCGTGTTATTTTGTAAATCAAGCTGTGTGTGTTTCTCGTGTAAATCACAATTTATTTTGTCTCACGCTTTGTTCAATCAAAGAATCCGGTAATTAAGGTGTTAAAAGCATTGGTCTCCCGTGACAGGTATGGGTCAGAATAAATTCTATGCATTTAGTCACAGTCCCTGTGAGGGCTCCTGCGGTCCCAGAAAGTATCTGCAGGCTGAAATCCCATCTTTCTGGGGGATGTTTGTGTAAAGTGATTCTACATCCATGGTTGCTAGTAGTGTTCCTGTTGGGAGGGGGCCAATGGCATTAAGTTTGTTTAGCAGGTCAGTGGTGTCCTGGATATAGCTGGGTGTGTTCTTGAAAAGTGGTTTTAGAATGCCTTCCACCCAGCCAGAAATATTCTCAGTCATTGTGCAAGATCCGGAGATAATAGGGCATCTGCTGCCAGAATCACTCTACTCTTTCCTAAATCTGTCTCCGCATCTCCCCTCCTGAAATCCCTCTCCTGGCTTCCGATTAAATCCCGTATCTCACACTCAATTCTCCTGCTCACTTTTAAAGCTTTACACTCTTCTGCCCCTCCTTACATCTCAGCCCTAATTGCTCGTTATGCACCATCCCGACGCTTGCGTTCTTCTCAAGGATGTCTTCTTTCTACCCCCTTTGTATCTAAAGCCCTCTCCCACCTTAAACCTTTTTCACTGACTGCCCCACACCTCTGGAATGCCCTTCCCCTCAGTACCCGACTAGCACCCTCTCCATCCACCTTTAAGACCCACCTTAAGACACACTTGCTTAAAGAAGCATATGAATAGCACTGTGGCTATTCTGAACACATGATACATAAAGCTTGGCCCCCTGCAGACGCACTTACCAGAACTCCCTCCTACTGTCTCTGTACGTTCTCCCTACCTAACAATTAGATTGTAAGCTCCTCGGAGCAGGGACTCCTTCCTTAATGTTACTTTTACAGTATGTCTGAAGCACTTATTCCCATGACCTGTTATTTATATTATTTGTTATTTATATGATATGTATTACTACTGTGAAGCGCTATGTACATTTATGGCGCTATATAAATAAAGACATACAATACAATCCAGAGTTAGCCTCTTGGTGAATTTAAGGGAGTATGTATAATGTTCCAGGTTTTGGGTTAGCTGGTATCAGGTCCAGAATTTGTTCCCGTGTGGATCGGGAGTGTTTAAATGATCCTGTTGAGTTCTCTTGTGACAATGACAATGCACAGGGCTTTCAAAACCTAACTAGTTTCTTCCTCAAGTGTACTGAAGGTCGCCAGATGTTCCATATATACCGGATTGTCCCTAATTTCATGGACTAGTAACGGAAAGATAGCGGCGCATACTGTAATTGGCCCGTATTTTAGTGCCTTGACGTGAAATGCCCGAATTTAAAATCAATCACAGAAACGTAATAGAAATCTATTTGAGTGTAAGAGTTACCTTTTCCGATAGATATTGCCTTGGTAAACTGTTAAAATAATAAAAGTTAGTATAATGCCTGGTCATCCCATAATACCCGGATCCCTGCCCAATAGGCGTTACTTTTTCTCCCACCGCTACTCGTTAGTTCAGTGCGCGTCTTTCCCCGCCTGTCAAGCGCTGAGATGATTTTAAATAAATAAATAAAAACACAGACTATAGCGGTCAAACAGGAGATACCATTCAGCTCGAAACATTTGCAAATCATTTATCACTCATTATGACATCACATTTTCATACTGATTTTGGCGTCCTGTATTATAAAAACTTAAAATGTGGCGACCCTAAGTGTACGGTCAGAACGTATCACAACGTACAACTAATCTGCTCTTCCCCAGGACCAACACGGCTACTAGAACCTTGGACTTGCCAGTCTTTGTGGTGACTTTTACCAAGTTTGGTGGTTTTTGCAAAGCCATTGACAAAGTTTAAAAATGTTGCGAAAATCTGCAGAAAGTTTTTATACTTCATTAATTCATATGAACAGTCAGTGACGTCGCACAGCTTTATTAGCAAAGATATTTTTTTATTAAGAGTTCAGAAATGTATATATTTTTTTAATGAAAATATAGGAGTGAGGAAGTTTGGCTCGGTATCTTTTTGCTTTTATCTTTATCAGCATAAAAAGAACTGCACAAGATACATTTCTTGCTGCCAAAACGTCCCTATTATGTAGCCAGCCCAAAGTCACACGAAAGGACACTTCCACCGGACTCAGACCTTTAGAAATGCAGAGGGAGTCTCAAAATTAACACTTACGTCAACTTTTAACCACTTAATAATCCCTAACAGTCAGTCATACTAGGAAGAGAGGAGGCATGGTCTTCAATATAAGCACGCGAGTGCAATAAACGAGAATACAATCAAGTTTAAATAACAAACAAGTATGTCTCCCGTCCGTTAGAGATTAGACTGAATTATGTTGAATTAGAATGGCCTATATTGACAAATCTGCAGCAATGAGATTGCTATTTGTCAAACCCCAAGTTCAGGGCTGCCCCAAAGCAAAGTCAATGAAGGAAACTGCCCTGGGGGGAATAACCAAGTGACTGCAGTTTGTTCTATGTTACGTCTAGAAATTAATAATTTAATGTGTGGCTCTTTTTTCCCCATCTTTGTATTTGTGTAATCACACTTAGCATCTGTGCTGTGGATCTTCTGCTAGAATACGCCAGTATATGTATTTATAATTTATTTATAAAATATTTTACCAGGAAGTAATACATTGAGAGTTTCCTGTCGTTTTCAAATATGTCCTGGGCACAGAGTTATATAAGCCCGAGTCTAACAGTCTATGCCTATATACGTATTGTATGAGTGTGTATGCCCTGCATGTGCCAGTGCACGCCTATAATCAGTGAGTATATGTGGATCAATGTATGAGCTAAAGCGGAGTTTGGCGTGCCAATATTAAATGATCGTCTATACCAAGAGGCCTTCAGCCATCCAAGCTGATGCCCTTCCTAAAATTAACTTAATGCATACCTTAATAGTGCGATGTATTAAATATTTCACATCAAATACAAATGGTGAACAATTTAAGATTATGTGTTGGCCTCAAATGTTAAAATGCCCTTTGCTCCAACCACCATTACTTTAACTAAGCGGCGGCACTACGCAAGATCACCCTATAAAGGTGTCTCCTGGCGCTAAAGGTATCGTCTGTAATAACAGTAACTACGAGCCAGCGGCTTTTATTTTTCACAGGTTTTAAAATAACAAAACAAATGAATAAATAACAAGTTTTAATATCCTCTTCTTTTTTTTTTTTTTACAGAGGGTTTGTTCAATCAGGATTGACGCTGGGGGTCTTCAGGAGATGAATCGCGTTAATTTCAGCTCCGGGGGGCTCCCTGTTTCCCGAGATACTTCGGAAGCAGGTGCCGGTATCTCAGATCCGTTTAAATGTCCCACGTCACACGGGCCAATAGGAAGCCGCGACCTCATCCCTTGCGGTTTCCTATTGGCCCACGTGACGTGCCACATTTAAACCGATCTGTGATATCGGCACCTGCTTCCGAAGTATCCTCGGGAAACAGGGAGCCCCCCGGAGCTGAAATTACTGCAGTTCGGCTCCGGAGAGCCCCTGCTTTAATCCTATTTAACAAAATGAATAATGGTCCCTAGGAGTGCTTAAACATGCAACAGTTACACTAGCCCCAATGCACCTCCAGTGACAAGTTACTTAGTGCATTTATATATCATATCAAAATATCATTAAAAGGGTTTAACACACACACACACACACACACACACACACACACACACACACACACACACACACACACACACACACACACACACACACACACACACACACACACACACACACACACACACACACACACACACACACACACACCTCGAATTTAGTTCAATCTTTTGGCCAAAAACACAAATAAGCCTGCCACCACGTTAAACCCTTTCAATGATATTCTGTTTATTTTGAATTTTCCGTAATACAGAGAGAAAAGATGAAACAAAACCATGATCTAGTGACTAGATTCTAGTCAATAGAATGGATAGCATGACATGTATGTGATGTCTAAGAGGTTATAATATAGAACCACTATATGTGCTATACTCGTGATACAGTGCAATTAAAACTTTTTTTTTTTTTAATTAAACAGGGGTGGGAGGGAATTCGAAGGACAGTATATAATCGTAGTGGAGGAACCTGCTGACAAGTCTACCTTGGTTGCAGGCTTAACATGTGTTAGCCAAAATATTGAACTAAATGACCCATACTTATTAGAAGAATATATATATATATTAACTATATAAATGGTCATATTGGATGTGAATTTGTGTTTCTGTTTATTGTACAGAGCTACATAAACGAAACAAAGTTCGGGGATGCAAATCTGGACTGAAAGCAACACAAAAACATTTTTTTCATTGTTAACCACATGATGTGATTCTATTACTGGAGGCCTCAAAAGTCTGCAAGGAAACCAGGGAGGGGGGGGGGGGGGACAGTGATTAAAATTAACCGACTAATAAAAAAAAAAAAAAAATGGTGTGCTTTCCGTGCAAAATTAGCATTTTATCCATGGGATTAGTCCTTTAGCTGAAGCATCTGTTCACAATTTACATTTGTTTCTCCAATACAGAAAGCAGGCCTCGAAGTAGATTGTGATAATATCTCCTCTTTACAGTGTGTTACCAGAATTATACCCGTAATAGTTTGAAAAGTATAGTAAATGGGGGAGGTGTACAGCCATTTTTCATTTATTTGGACATTTTGCTTGTATCTTTTACATTTGAATTCTGCACAGTGTGCAATCTGCGATAGATTTCCTAGGAAACACAGGGAGAGATGGTCATCTCATTTTTCAAGTGTGTCTTGGGAAGGTAAAGAAAGTGATCACACGCAGTGCACGTGACAAAGCCTGGAAGGAAAGCCACGACCAATGAAATTACAAGAGCAGAACGTAACATCTAGTCCCTGCAGCTGGGGGAAACAGACCGCAGAAATTTCCATGGAGCTGCTGTGGCTGCCTGCCCCTTCCCCACTGCCACAGGAACAAATGTCCATGGGACCAGGGAAGGCGAGTCAGTACACATCTGTACTTCACTCCTCTTCCCCTGGCTGCTGGCTCAAGTTTGTACTGGTCACTTGAATCCTGTGCTTCTCTACTCTGCATCCTGTGTCCAACAAACCCCTGCTTGCGGCTTCCACACCGCCGTGATCCTGGTCTGCTACACTTTACTGTTTCAATTGCAACTAAACCCAGGAGGTAACTTGCAAGTTTATACCTTGAGGCCTTCGAAATGCTGCTTGTGGCATTAGTGCCCACGACCCTCTTCAATTATTTCTCAAATAATTATTTTTTTTGTATAGCCCTGACCATGTACATAGCGCTGCATGTAGAGAATTGCTGGCACAGGAGTGGCCCCCACACAGATTGCAATCCCTATTGGTGCCTGAAGCACAGGGAGATCAAGCAGCTTGTCCAAGGTCAAAGGAGAGCAGACACTGACTCAAACCAGGCTCACCTGCTTCAAAGACAGTGACATTACCACACAGCTAATCCTTCAGAAAGTGATCATAGCAAACATTACCTACTCACACGCTGCTTGGGCAGCAGAGCAAAAACCCATCGGCAACACAGACACAGAAATATATTCCAGGCAGTATCCTTCCTGCATTTGTTTCATATTTGAATGCAGAAAATGTATGTTTACATGGATTTTAAAAGTTACTGGTAAAAGCTTCTGGGTGCGGTGTGAGGATATCAAAACCTATTAGAGGAGATGCCTTCCCCCAACAAAAAAAAACCCAACAAAACAGAACAGATCCACATTTTGCTGTTATAGCTTCATGTAAAAAAAAAAAAGCTGTTTACAAATCAATCTGTTTTATCACATAAAATAGCATAGTTGAGGGCAGGTTAATGGAAGGAGAGAACTGATTAACAACAACCTTCTAGTAGGAGACTAACTATGGCCAATGAGTGCAACAAAGGCTGTCCAATAATTACACTTTCATTGTGTCACCTAGAAACGACTGCATTTTTTTATTTTTTATTAAAGCAAGTAAATATCACTTCAGTTGAATATTAGAAAATAACGTTGTGAGCTTTGTGTGTCCTCTATGCCAACTCCTCTGAAGTACACTCATCAGATAAACATAAAACCTAACCAGCGTAGCTTTAATGCTGCAGACTGTGGCCATTAATCAAATGTCTACCATATTTCAACATGGAGCCCTTCGCACAGCTGGTGCACTGTGATAACCCTGAACTGCTATTTCAATCCATTGGCTGTTCCTGGGGAATTGCTTTAAAGAATTAACCTTTTATTTTATTTTTTAGAACTATGCAGACAGGAATAAAATCGCTTTTAACTCCAGGGAGCGGAGGGAGGAGAGTTTGAATATTCACTCAGGATGCGTGCATTTTCCTGATTTGTGAAGGTTGATAACTGCTTATAGGCAGAAGAGATTAGTTCAAATGAAAGAGCAAGGCACGAGGAAATGATTTTGTCACCGTGATCTGTAACTGGCAAGCAAGTAATCAGTCCAAGGATCTTCTCCCTGTAGCTATTTTGCAGTGGAGCATACTAGAGCAGGTTCCCAGCACACCGGCTACAAAAATAGCAAATGTGGATGGAAATGGAGTCCAAGACTTCAGTATCAAACACTAGCCCTGGCAAATACAATATTTACCATGTAAATGTTGGTAGGAGGAGTACACAGAGCGCAAGAACTCCTCTCGTAGGTAAATGCATTCACCCACGAGAGGAGTTCTTGCGCTCTGTGTACTCCTCCTGTTGTCTATTGAGAGATTGTGAAATTCCTCACACCAGCAGCATCTCCTCTTGGGGATATCATGATTTTGTGATTTTTTTGTGATATATTATTGGGTTTGCGCTTACCTTCTCTTGCACCATGTAAATGTTCGTGCCTGCGGCACAGGGAGATGAGACTAGGTACGCGCTTATAGTGCGCGCGACGGCGACGCGACAGATTACGTCACCCGTCGCCACCCGCAATAGTTGTATTTCGCTTTGCAGCGATGTCGCAAGCGAGCTTGCCCTTAATTGGTTCAGAGGCTGTCACATGTGGCGACAGCCTCTGAAAAATCAAATTTGACCGGCTCCCAAATTTCGTGTCGCCATGAAACTATATACTAAGCCACAAAACTACTATAAGCGCACGCAACGGCGGCAATACATTGGTTTTGCCGCGACGTTGAGTCGCCGGCACTATAAGCGCAGCCTAGGGAAGGTCACAAGGTGAGGTGGCACTGGAATTCAAAAATGGACTTCACCTGCTTCTAGGGGAGTGTAATCACCACTGAGTGACTCCTATAGTCTCGGTCACAATTTTTGCATTGAAATCGTGGGACAGGCAGGATACACAATTATGCCCCAGCCCATGTCATCCCCCTCACCCCTCCACAGCACTGAGATACAAAAAGGACAAAGAGGCTAGTCCAAATTTCCTGTACCAAAGTATCAAAATGGTCAATCTTTGCCCAATTCTTTCAAGGTCATCTTTTTTTTTTTTTTTTTAACCCCAATAGCATAACTTTGTACTGTATTTATATTTGTACAAAAACTTACTTTTCACAGCATAAATATGACTTAATATTTCTAAATTTACAGGCGTAAGACATCTGTCCTAATGCTTAATAAATGCAGGTCATCTTTTAAATGATGCACTGTACAGCTACTTTTTTTGGAGGCCACTTTGACCACCAGTTAAAATCAAATCCCGCCAAATGACCAAACCTGCAAATAAAAACAAAAAAAAGTGATGGAAACACTGACTTTGCAACTTTATAAAACAGTGATGTGGCCTCCATTCACTTGTCTTGGGCTGCACCGTTAAATAGGGCACATGCACAAGTCTCCGAATTGGCATATTGGAATTGGCATATCCATTTTAAATAGTTGATATTTCACATTATATGTTCTGCCTCAGAAGAGGAATAGATTGACTGACTTTCATTTAGTATGTGGATGGGAAAAAAAAAAAGTTTGGAAAAGACTCAAGTGCCGAGCTCTCTGTTAGCACAAAGGTTAAGACCATGCTCACGCAGCGATAAAATTCTGACTTCATTGCTAGCCGAGTCCCAAGCGATGGCCTCAGTATAAAATGTCAACCGCACAGTTATGAATAGCTTTGTGGAGTGTGTAATTTTACACTGGGGAGTGAGGCGGGCATAGCACAAAGTTACAGCAAACCTCACTTTTACATGTCCCTATTAAGCAAAAATATGCATCTTTGCACATGCAAATGTCATCGGCTTTGCAGCTACCCCAGAGGAACAACGTTTTTATTTAGGCGAAGTCATTCAAAATGCCAAACCATTTCTCTGCGTGTGGCATTACACGTATATATGAGATACAAGATAGGAGATCCCAGGGTCCGAATTGTTCTCACTCCATTATGACAAAGTGAGAATATGACTTAAGGGGGGGGGTCTGACATAACAGCACTGGGATCTAAGCAACCATTTTAAGTCAGCATCCATCTTAGGTGCTTGATATTGTCTGTATGAAACTTGGTATGGACGTTAGTTTAAAATACATTTTTTTCTGCTGACGTTCCAATTGGTATTGAGCGTTTCACTTAAGCCACAAGACCTTGAGCAGAAGAGGAAAGTGCCAATGTTATGAAAATATGAGACAGATATGCACTTTCTCGCATTCCGATGGGGGGGGCCCCATGATGTTCCGTATGTAGAGGAAAGGACAACGGCTTGTATAAGGAATATTGCTGAATCATTTCATTTAGGCATCCCATAATGTTATTAACTCAATGTGTTCATGTTCATATTTTGTTTACGTAGTGACGACACGCAACCTTGTATAGGGGGCGTGGGTTTAGTATTTTGTGTATAAATAAGGCCTGTATGCCACCATGTCGTTGGGAGAGTTTTATTTTGAAACTCTCCTCTGCGTGTGCACCGCACAAAGCAATAAACGTATCTGTCATTCTGCAAAACATATCCTCAGACTTGTGTTTTTATTCACAACTTTCTCAATTAAGATTCATATACACTGCCGTCCAATGTACTTTCAGAACAGCACTCACAACACATTGAGGTCAATAGTCTATATCCATAAAATGATGCCCCTTATAGGGATTATAAACCATTTACTATTCCATACACTTTGCTACTTCAGGACGCACACTTGAATGGGCCGTAGGGCGTTTCAGCACAGGAAAACCTTTTGTGACACAGCACTGCTTGCCAATACAGCCCATGTCACTACTTTATCTGTTTTATACATTGCCTGGTCAGTTGTGTGGTACTTTTGAGGATCTTATTTTTGCGTGACCGTATTTTCTTTCTACTTCATCCTTTTTCATGGTCTTTCACATTCAATTTAAAAAGATGAGCGCTTCAGACAAAAAGCCTTCCTTAAGGAAACTTAAGTCACGCCGTCAACATTTTTATTGGCAAGTGTAATATTTCGTTTGTCCTGACAGCAAATTTAAGACATGATACCAATATGTTCTGCACATCAATATCATTCACAGAATTGGGACGTTTCCTTCTATTGAATCAAATCAAATATTGACGTTTGACTATACTAATATGTTAATACTTGAATTGTAAATCTTTATAGCTGGAGCTCACTTCCATTACTTATGCTGTGCTAGAATAAATTACATTGCAGTGCTTTATAGGCTGCTCAATCTCTGAAGGATGTTCCCAATTTAGCAAGTTACTTTTATTTTACACTTACAAATATTTGGCATATTGACTGTACATCTACCCAACTGGCATCACCTGATAGGCAATTTACAAACAGACTTGATGGCCCAGGTATGTTTAATAGGTTAAATGTAGGCTGCATGACCTGAGTTAAAAAATAACATGATTATTAAGGACAAGTTGTAATGTTTAAGTGTTAATCAAACGTGTGGTTTGAACAATCTTAATTTTATTTCTTTTGGGAAGATCCTAGATCTTTTTGTAGATCCTAGAACCTATAGGTATACTGTTTATTTCCAAGTGCTTTTATTTTAAATTATTGACAGTCCGTCAGATAAGCATGTGGTGAGCAGGAGTTTTAGTGGGACCCGGCTGAAAAATTATTATCAAAATAGTTACATTTTTTTTTTTTAATCACGCATTAGAAAATTCTTGCTTTAAAAAGGTGACTGCATTGTTCTAAAGAAACCAATCACACTTATACGTTCTTCATTTTTGTGACGGCAACACCCACCACATCATATACAGGCATACCCCGCATTAACGTACGCAATGGGACCGGAGCATGTATGTAAAGCGAAAATGTACTTAAAGTGAAGCACTACCTTTTCCCCACTTATCGATGCATATACTGTACTGCAATCGTCATATACGTGCATAACTGATGTAAATAACGCATTTGTAACAGGCTCTATAGTCTCCCCGCCTGCGCACAGCTTCGGTACAGGTAGGGAGCCGGTATTGCTGTTCAGGACGTGCTGACAGGCGCATGCGTGAGCTGCCGTTTGCCTATTGGGCGCTATGTCCTTACTCGCAAGTGTACTTAAAGTGAGTGTCCTTAAACCGGGGTATGCCTGTATATATTTGTGTCAACAGCAGTGTATTGGGCGTGACCAAATGTATACAACGAGAGAAAAATTCCCAATTCTATATCCAATATGACAAAATATATAGTTAAATACTTATCTGTCTGTCTTCTCAAAAGTAAGGGTAATTTAGTTCAACCCTTGTCCAACGTGTTATAAGCCTGCAGCCATGTCACAGCATGACCTCTCTGCAGGACTTCACACTAACTATTCTCCTTTACCTCTGTAAGGCCACGCGTATAGTGCCCGCGCCGGGCAACGCAACGGGTGACGTCACCTGTCGCCGCTAGTGAAAGTTATATTTTGCTTTGCGCCGGCAGCAGCGCGGGCTTACTGGCATTTGATTGGTTCAGGGGCTGTCACGAGGCGACAGCCCTTGAAAAATCAAATATTGCCAGCTACCAAAATTCGTGACGCTCAGTCGCTCCATCGCAGTTTCGTGCTTACTATAAGTGCACGCGGCTGTGGCAATGCATTCGTTTTTGGGCGACGTCGCCCGTCGCAGGCACTATACGCGCGGCCTAATGAAGGGAGAAAGGTCTCAATAGACCAGTCATGCACAGGTGCATGAAAAAACCTGCTTCTTAAAAAGTAGGGAGGAGTGAGCATAAACCCAGGGAGGAGAGGTCACTAACCTCCAAACAACTGTAACCAGCTGACAAATAGTGTTAGGACCTGAAAGGGGCCATGCCTTGGCGGGGCTACAGGTTTATAACATTTTCTGACGAAAGGTGAACAACATGACCCTTACGTATTAGAAGACAAACCGTTAAATACTTAACTATATATTTGTCATATTGGATATTGGGAATTTTTGGCTTACTATGTGGCATTTGCCCCTTCATAGCTACAGAGAATCACTGTAGGACATGCACTATACACATGGTAACTTTTCCTACTGCCCTCCAGTGGTGACAAGCGGAAGTATCAGACACCATATATAAGGATTACTGTCCATTTCAGACTATTGTGGATCCTGTTTTCCTCTGTATTAGTAAAACAGAGGAGTTTTAAGGTGTGATCATTCATCTGTTTGTGGAACACGCATTTGTATTTATGAATAAATGCATTCGTAAATGGATTCCTCCTTCATTGGCAGAATAAATATTTTCTGTGCAGGAACACAATCTCTGCATTGTTTCTGCTGCATAGCCATGAGAACCAGGTTTAAGGAGGTTCACAAACGGATCCACTCATTGCGCTGAGAAACACTTGCGCCACAGGTGACAAATCTCATATGGACACGTGCCACGGTTTGGAAAAAGAAAACGCCAATGTTCTATAGCTGAATTAAATCAATATCCTGAGCAAATCAATACAAATAAAAAAAAAACATCAACCACCAGGAAAGCGAATACAAGTTAAAGTGGTCACAGGTTAACACACAAGGTCTGCACAGAAAAATAGAAATTGATGGCAGATGCGAACCACCAATGTAGTGCGCCCAGTCGTCTCCAGTGAGAAACCTCAGACCCCATGAGATTTTGGTTTCCTTTAAAATTTAGGACAGACTAGTGTCTAGCCCTAGTCTTTTTTTTGTCTTTCTAACTCCCTTACAAAATTAACCTTTACTACCTCTGCTGTGAGGACGTCAGAAATTCACCAACCTTTCTAAGGCTGCGCTTATAGTGCCGGCGACGCGACGTCTTCAAAACAAATGCATTGAATCTGTAGCATGCGCTTATAGTAGGCGCGACAGCGACGTGAATCTCTGTAGTCAGTAGAATTTGATTTTTACAGAGACGGTCTCATCATGTGACAGGCTGTAACCAATCAATCAGATAGCTTCTGATGCAGGGAGAGGGGGAATGTGTCTGTGTGTGAGTGCAGGGAGAGGGGGGGGGGATTGTGCCACCGCCCCCCCACCGCCAGGCACCCCCCCCCCCCCCGCAGCACCACTAGCCGCCGGGCCCCCACCACCGCCAGCGGCACACCGCCCCCCCCCCCCCCTGCAGCCACCAGCCTGACCTGAGATCATCCCCAAGGCAAGTTTGATTTTTATATGTATTAGGGGTGTATTTTATATATGTATTGGGGGTTAAGTCAAAGTTGCGCGCTAAAACGTGTTTTTCCGTGGTAGGTGAGCTATGGGTTGGGAGAGTTTGGGGGGGGGATGGGGTGGGGCTGCTCCTTTCATTTGTCCTAGGCCCCATGATTTCTGTTGGCAGGTGTGTGTGTGGTGTGTGGTGTGTGGTGTGTGGTGTATGTGTGTGAACAACTTTAAAATAGTAAATTCTCCCGTAATTTAAAGTAAAAGTACTGTAAATTCAGCATACAAACAGAAATTACAACTCCTCTCCATTTCAGCCTTCCCCCTTGCTCTTGTCCCCAACCCTCTGCCTTCCGTCACTCCCCTTGTAGCAAGAGACGTCTCCCAAACTCAAATTACAACAACTTTTGCTTGGGCTACGGAGGCGGGAGACGTCATCCTTAGCCGGCACTATACGCGCAGCCTTAGAAGCATTTCCTCATATTTCCTGAGCCTGCCAGCCTCCAATTTCTATCACTTTTCTCTGAAATATGCTGCCCCTCAGTGCCTTGTTGAAACCCTTGCTGTATCTGAAAGTGTCAAACATATCTCTCCCTCCCCATGCCCCCTTCTCGAACAGGCTGTATGTATTGCTGTCCTTTGATCTTTCCTTCAGCTTACCACAAATCTCAAATAATTTCTGCGCGCTTGCGCACTTGGTATGTGCAGGTATGCACCCTTAAAATCCATTGAGACTAACCAATCCCTGGGCTTGACTTCTTGCATTACTTTGTTCAGAGACACCATCTTGAATGTTCTGATATGTAGAAAAAAACATTTACTTTCCTGGCATCCAATAGCACGCTCTCCAAGATGCCTTCTTGACCCTAAAACATTCTGGAATAAAAGGCTGTTCTCCTTTAAAAATATGCAACTTTATTACCTTGTCCAGTAATAATTGATTTAGGATGTTGTCCAAGGCTTTTAATTCTCAGGGAAAATTGGATTTCAGGATATCCAAAACCGATTCTGTCAAAGTTCTTGTACCAATTCCCGTTGGTACCCGGACGTGACAATCCACAGAATTCGTCTTTCATGAAATGTGCACACACAGTAGTGAGTAGGGCTCGCTTTGTTTCATGCAAACTTGCCTCTCCCGAAACAATCTCTCCTGGGGGCCACGAATAAGGCTATTTTATCCCCCTCTCGATATTTGTTGTCGAGCCAAAGTCTTCCCGATTGGTAGGATTTTGCTTCTATATAAAACAGACAGACATTCTGTCTTGCTGAGGCATAAAACCTGGGAAGAAAGACACTTTCCCCCTGATACATTACCTATTTATAGGGTCCAGTTTTTTCTCCAAACAGAAATTCACCTTTGTAAGAGAGCTTATGTTGTTCTTGCAAGTCGAATCGGCTATCCCATGTCTTAGACACAGTTCTCTTCTTCCTGCCACTGATAGGGCCGTGTTTCTTGTCGACAGGCACACTGTGTCTAGCTATGCTTCGTCGATATACTCTGTCACCATCTTGATTTCTGTTAATGTCTTTTGACACTTTAAAAAAAAAGCCTCTTCTAGATTGCCTAGCAACATTCTTATGGCTCTTCGCTTGATTGTGTCACGAAAACAACACTACATTGTCCACTGGTAATGCGGGGATACTTGCAATATGGGCGATTTCACAATTTTTTTAGTGAACCAAGGGATACATCACAGAAAACATTACTGCGGCGACCAATTTCTTACCAGGCTGCTTTCATTCAGCCGCTATAATTTCCTAACTGAACATAGTGGAAACGTTTTGCCCTCCTTTGAGAGCTTTGGAAAAGCTTCACCTTTTAGGCACTCATCCTCTAGATCCTCCAGCTCTAGGACCTCTCACCTTGCTTTAATCAACCAGATCCAAATTAAATGTAGACGTCATTTTATACTTCACAACCATATGAATCCCAGTACTCTCCCTCCAAGTACTGCTGTAGCACGTCAGACTGCTCCGAGGAAGACACCCCTCCCCTATCCTTGTCTATAGCTTGTCTGGGACCTTGAGCTCTTCTGTTCTGTAAGAGTTGATTCTATAATGTGAGAGACTATCATTCATCCAGGATAGGAGAGTAGACATCTGGTCACTGGGCCATGGCCGCAGATTTAAGACCTCTTTGCCGAGGAACCAGGAACCAGCGTCTCTCCTCCAACAGCACCGAAGATCATGGGCAAGTGACAGCTTCAGTCAGACCACGCCCTACGCGTTTCGTCATCTATGATGACTTCATCAGGGGATCCCCTGATCCTGATCTTCGGTGCTGTTGGAGGAGAGACGCTGGTTCCTGGTCTCCCGTGCTATTGTTGCCGGCACTAAGACTCTGAAGCTGCTGGTTCCCGGAAGGACACCTCAAACGGAGCACCGAGTTGGAAGGACTTCACTTCCGGCCATCCGGTTACACGGAGGAGAGGCACGAGAGGACGCTATCATCTCTATTGGACAGCGTTGCTGGCACATGAGAGCCAATCTCATACTTGCTTATTTTTTCAGTACTCTTGTGAGTGGGCATTTTAAGTTCTATTGATTTTAAGTTCTATAAAACATTTGTTATTACGTTAATGCACTAGGTGTGCGCCTGTTTTCTTTTCTCTTTTTTTCACAGATATATTTAGGGAGTAGTGATCCCTTTGAAACGGGCTGCCAATACCTGGATGTCATTGCTTTTGTAACGGGACCTTGTTTTTTCAGAGGGTTTTTATAAAGGTTTTTTATTTAATCATTTTTTAATTTTATATGTTATTATTACTGAATATATTGTTTATTTTTAACTATTAGTATTGTGTTAAATTAACATCACATCCACCAACTCTGAGATTATAGGTTTTAGCAGGTATAATTTGCAATCATCACATCACCCACTAAACGCTTTTACGGTAGGGTTAATTCGTTCTTCAATTACTTGCACTGGCATTTAGGAACTATTGAAAAAGTTATTCCAGCAGGGAAGTGATTCTAGTATCTGATTACAAGGACGAACTAGGCACCGTGTGCATACTTGTTTTGTATACTTTACTGCTGCGCATTTGTCCTATATGGACACAGTTCATACTCCATGTAGAGAGCCTGTAGACACTACCACCCATTATTCTACTAGACTTATCCCAGTGATAAGTCAAAGTGCTACAAATACACTCAATATTTAACTCACTATTATTCACTTCAATTAAAACAACTGTCACCATTAGTTAATGTATGCTATTTTGTTACCCCTTATTTTAATATCATTATTAAAAGTTACGTTCTAATAGCTTCGAGTGTGCACCATAAACGCAATCCTTCTTTGGGGTTATCTGTGGCCATCGTAGATTTCCCTCATTCCAGTTATACTTGATTTCCTTTTGAGCAGGTAGCACCCCAATTGGCCATCTATCAGCTAATTTAAGGGCACAATCACAAATTCATTGCCAAATTGTGAATTTTTTTGGTTGAGTGGTGTTTATTCTGTCGAATAAATAAATTCTCAGATTACATGTTCAATTCTGTTACACAACATGGGGCCTTACTCTATAAAGTGAGATAGGGTTGATTCTGCTGTACAGCACGGACTTCAATGAGGCTTTTCATGCGGTGGCACCGGATCAGCGCCATCTCACTTTAAAGAAGAAGGCCCACGGTCACTACAATACAAAAAGGAGACATGTAACGCCTGTCATTTCAAAGGGACAAAACGTTGAATGGTACTATTCAAGAACGGTTTGCTAATCCCCTCTCCAGCTAGATCTTGTGAAGCACAGACTTGCTGGTCTATTAGACAATGAAGTTGTTAATCTACAGGTGGTTCAATACCTTGGCTTTCTTCATACTGCTCATTGCCTTCCCTAAATCTTCAACATCTATGAGGCCACTGGCTCCGGTCTCTCCCTCGCCGTCAGACTCTGACTCACTGGTGGTTTCAAACTGCTCCTCCTAAAAAACAAAAAAGCATATTAAAGAAGTCTGTCTTCATTTATACCACTGGTTTGTGACCCTATTCATCTCGTACATAAAACGTACATCCAAAACAAGATATTAATGTTCTTTTCAATTGAAGTAGCAACTGTACTTTTTATGTTACAAAGAAGGGGGGAAAAAAAAGTACAAAATAATGATATACAGTCCACTAAAGGGAGCTGGGTTTAATTTTACCTGTCTTCCACATGAATATTTAATTACGCATGCTAACATATTATCATCTATATCTATAAAACTGAAATCTTGTTTGTGAGTCCCTGTAGACAATTTGATTGGCCGTCGGTCCGCCCGGCCTCCCACTGCTCATTGGCCGGTGTCTCTCCACCCCCCGCCCCCCCCCCCCCGGCTCTCACTCATTGCTGTGTCGCACAGTTTTTATTTGTGTGTTTGTTAGTTTGGCACATATGCCCAATAAATAGTTTATTTTTTTGCCTCCAGCCCTTTTGTTTCTTTGCAGTGCCCTACTTCTCCATTTTCTATGTGTCGCACACACCTCACCCCACCGGCCGGGGGAGGAGGACGAGCGCCGGCCCACCCGCCGGAGTGCCACAGGAGGGGAGCGAGAAGTAGCGCCCGAGGAGGGGTGAGAGCAAGCGCCGGGAACGGGGGGAGAGCGAGCGCCTCCTGTGCTGTTACACCCCCCCACCCCCGGATCCTACCGAGCACACTCTCCCCCTGGCTTCCCTGCTTGCAGCCAGCAATGTGGGGGGCGGGAGGCAGCGCCACGCGGGAGACCAACTGGAGTCCCGGCCCTCTCTCACTCCTGCCCGGCCACCGATCGCTCCATGCTGCACTAAGGCCGCAGATGGAGGACGGGGCCGGCCAGACCACACCATGGAGTCCCTCTCCTCCCTGAATCCCTTACATTACATTTCGAGGAGAGGGACATCCGAAACCGCTGCTAGTGAGGACTGGGGGATCATGCATGGGGGGGGGGACAATGATGTGCGGTTTAGGTGGGGGGAATAATGTGCGGTTCGGGGGGGGGGGAATAATGTGCGGTTCGGGGGGGGGGAATAATGTGCGGTTCAGGGGGGGGAATAATGTGCGGTTCAGGGGGGGGCAATAATGTGGGGTGCAGGGGGGGGAATAATGTGGGGTGCAGGGGGGGTGGCGAGACAGATGTGGGGTGCAGGGGGGTGGCGAGTGATGTGGGGTGCAGGGGGGGGTGGCGAGTGATGTGGGGTGCAGGGGGGGTGGCGAGTGATGTGGGGTGCAGGGGGGTGGCGAGTGATGTGGGGTGCAGGGGGGGTGGCGAGTGATGTGGGGTGCAGGGGGGGGTGGCGAGTGATGTGGGGTGCAGGGGGGGTGGACCGTGATGTGGGGTGCAGAGGGGGTGGACCGTGATGTGGGGTGCAGGGTGGGTGGACCGTGATGTGGGGTGGCGAGTGATGTGGGGTGCAGGGGGGGTGGCGAGTGATGTGGGGTGCAGGGGGGGTGGCGAGTGATGTGGGGTGCAGGGGGGGTGGCGAGTGATGTGGGGTGCAGGGGGGGTGGCGAGTGATGTGGGGTGCAGGGGGGGTGGCGAGTGATGTGGGGTGCAGGGGGAGTGGCGAGTGATGTGGGGTGCAGGGGGGGTGGCGAGTGATGTGGGGTGCAGGGGGGGTGGCGCGTCATGTGGGGTGCAGGGGGGGTGGCGCGTCATGTGGGGTGCAGGGGGGGTGGTGAGTCATGTGGGGTGCAGGGGGGGTGGCGAGTCATGTGGGGTGCAGGGGGGGTGGCGAGTGATGTGAGGTGCAGGGGGGTGGGCGAGTGATGTGGGGAACAGGGGGGTAGCGAGTGATGTGGGGAGCATGGGGGTGGCGAGTGATGTGGGGTGCAGGGGGAAAGTGATGTGGGATGCAGGGGGGTGGAGAGTGATGTGGGGTGCAGAGGGGTGGAGAGTGATGTGGGGTGCAGGGGGGGGCAGTTTTGTGGGGTGCAGGGGGGGGGGCAGTTTTGTGGGCTGCAGGGAGGGGAGACCGCACCTGTGAATGGGGGTAAATCCCGGGCAACGCCGGGTATATCAGCTAGTGTCCTTATATATTTGTTACTGAAATTACCCAATTTTACAATATTTTATTTCATGGTCAGTTTCAATGAATTATCTGTAGATGGAAACACTATTCCAGTTCACTTACTGAACATGCCCCGTGTTGATAAATTCCTGAGCTTGGAACAAGGAAAGATACAGAAGTCTCACCACACAATGCAAGGCATCCGATGAGATTTACCTCTGTGTCCTCGTGCTCTGAATCTCCTGGTCTGCTTTGTTCCTGCTCCAGAGCCTCAGTACTGGACTTCCCTTTAGACTTGCACTTGCCCTTCTTGCACTTTCCGCTACAAGATTTCTTCTCCCCTTTCACTAGTGCCTGCAGCCTGCTCAGGAACTTGGCCTTCCAGGCACTGAAGTCCGCCTCAATGCTGCCATGTTTGCTCTTCACCACATTGCCGTCACCCTCTGCTCGAGTCATAACACGGCTGCCACTCAGCATCCACAGCCACTTATCAATGTTTTTACCAACCTATACAGAAAAGGGATGTCATGTTGCAATGGAGGCTGGAAACCATGTGTTCTAGTTTATAATGACACAGTCTTGACAAATACATTACATTTAAACACTTCGTATGCAAACAGCAGCTCAGCTTGTTCCAAGAGCCTATGATGATATATATCAGGGGTACGCAAACTATTTGAGCTGCACCCCCCCCTTGCCCGCTTCCCCCCATGCTAGCGCCCCCTTACCTCTTTTGCCGGGGTCTTGTGACGGCGCCGCGTCGCAATGGCAACCGGCGACCCCGCAGCGTCATTTACCGCCACGTTGCGTCACACGAGCTTCTGAATTCCGGTAAGTGAAGTTGCAGAGGCCTCACGCGATCCCCGGAATGTAATTTAAATGCCTTGGGGAAGAGCGCGGGGCCCCCAGTTTACGCACCCCTGATATATACGAGATATTGGAACAAGATGAGTGCATTGAAAATACAACAGCACCACACACAAGAAATAAAAACAAAAAAAATTATATCCTCTTTAAACGCATGTTACCATTGTTTTCAATGGAGGCAAGGACACACACACACACACACACACACACACACACACACACACACACACGTATTTATTTTAAAATATATTGGAGGTTGGTCACGAAGCAAATCCCTACCGTATTGTAATGGCTGTTATACACAGAATTCCCTAATCCAAACACAGCGTATCTCAAGCCTTTTAGAAAGGTTTTTCCAAAGCGGAAGTCGTTGGAGGCTTCGTCCAGCCACTTGCAGAACCACTCTGCACTCTCGGGAGGCTGTCCGTCCGTGTACGTGGCGACCAGGAAAACACAGATGTTACTGCTGGTTGTCTACAAGAATAATGGGTTACTTATTACTCACTATGCACAAAACCTGTTAAACAATGAGAATAATGGATATCGTGACGTGACCCATGGCGTCATTTGACGCCGAGTCCTGGGGGGGTGGAGGGGGCGTGCGTGCTGGAGCTGCCAGGCAGGGGGGGCGCAGCACAGGAACTCTGCGCACCCCTGCATTAGCATATGTATACAGTGCATCATGTGGAGTCCTACATTCAGCAATTACTGTAAGCTCTTCGGGGCAGGGACTCTTTTTCCTATTGTTTTGTCTGAAGTACTTATTGCCATATAGTGTAAAGTGCTATGTACCTGGATGGTGCTATATAAAAGCTATACATAATACTACACTATGTAGGCCTATGCTAATGACGTTTGACATCATACTGGCATCATCTTATGCATAATGAGACAATATGTTCCACCTGACGAAGGTGGTCTTGACTGCCGGAACGTTGTGCTTTTTGTCACGACACCTGCTATTTTGAGCCCCAAGCTGGAAAGGAGTGTGTGTACGGCGGAGTATCCATGTAGCTGTGTAACACATTGGCAGATACTCTTCAACTGACCCAAACAGCGTGAGTGCACTGGCGTGTAAGTACTCGCACTGTACTGGCCAAGCGGTTCTCAGCTACCATCACATTCTTAAGGTCTATAATGACGGTAAAAACTTCCAAAGAATGTTTTTTTAAGTATAGCAACAGAATGCACTCACGCCGTTTAGTAGAGGTCTTCGTTGTAGTAGTGCTGGAAGCTGCCCTTAGCCGCTTCATGCAGTATCCAGTAAAAAGAGAAATACTCCGCCGCACATACAATTATTACTTCAAAAGTCAGTATTTAGAAGTACATATTTTAATTTTGCAGATAAGAGTGTGGAAGCACATCGCACAAGGTTTCGGGGGGTGCAAGCCCCTTCGTCAGGTGCCCAAGAGTCAAGCATCCCTGTTGGGCACCTGACGAAGGGGGATGCACGATGTGCTTCCACACTTGGTTATGTACAAAATTAAAATAATCACTTCTAAAACAGACTTTTGAAGTAATAATTGTAAATGCAGCAGAGTGCATTTTTGAAGTGAAACTTATTTGCTGACACCTGCAGTGTTTTCACTTGCACTTGTTTGCATCCTTGCATTGCAACAAAAAACCGTGATGCAAATGACGTCACGCTGCTAATGGGCGCATGGAGATTGCACTATAAGCCCACGGTGCGCATGCGCAGAAACCAATAGTCACCCCCTTCCCCCTCCCCCCCACATGCGCAGCAGCGGCCCGACTCGGCACGACACTCATGCGCAGGAGCAACCCAGCTTGGGAGACAGATGCACCAGAGACACACGCACACACAGAGACAGTTAGTATAACAATGGGTGCAAATAGCTAAAAACAGGTGTGCCGAGCATGCGCGCTCCAAGTCAAACTTCTTTGAGTTTTATCACCGACATTGTATTTTGAATTTTAATTAAAAATATCACCATAACAAATACAATATCTGTGACAAAACAGTGACAAAAGACAAAGAAGTTTCACTTAAAATGCGCGTGCTCAGCACACACTTTTTATTTTTAAAGAAATTTTGTTAGCTAAGAAAACAAACTTTCTACAACTATTTAAAAGTACCAATTCATCTACTAAACATGCATTGTCCATAGTAAGGACTGCACAATTAAATAAGTGTCATGCTTTGCTTTTATTACAGTATTCCTGTACAGCTATTAAACAGAAATACACAATTGCTGCTGCATTTCCGAAATGTCCATTGGCTTCAAAAATTGTGAAGGATATTCATGTTTGATAATTGTTCAGTCTCTGCTCCTCCAAATGCAAAGTATAGGGCTTACAGCACATATTCCAGCCACCGCACGGCCGTGGGAGAAAAGTAGGAGAATTCACCATTAAGTACTTCAGCGCTGGATTGAGTGGTTGCCAATCAAGACAAGGTCAGGTCAGGCCATAAACAATATCAATTTGAATGTGCCATTAAATCCATAAGCATTACTGGCAATTTTGAAAAATGCACTCCATATAAATTCAAACGCCTCTAACTAAAATCAATTTGGCTGGAGACCGCCGATACAGTATTCTAGGTCAGGTAGAATGGCCTCTGTAATGCTAAGGCAGTAAAATGAGGATAAACAAATGCAGTTCCAAGTTAGTGAAAGGAAAAATAGAATCCAAATTACTGCAGTTTTCTTTTCCTGGAGAGTCCATCTATGGCAGTGCTCACCAATGGGTTAAGTTTTTTGGGTGTGTGATATTGTATGTTTTTAGTGTCTATACATGTAAGTTTGCATATCTGTAGATATGTATGTCTGTTTATGTACGTACAAGTGCCAGTTTACACATACAGATACACACACAGTGCATGTACACTGTGTTGTGTATGTGCGTGCGTATGTGTATGGGCAAGGATGCGTGCTCATATGAACGTGTGTATGTGTGTGGATGTGTGCACGTAGGTACGGTGTATATATATGCAGCGTGTGTATATGAGTGCATGTGTGTGTATGTGTGCACGTAGGTACGGTGTATATATATGCAGCGTGTGTATATGAGTGCATGTGTGTACACATGCACTGTTCCCGGATTACGCTCTATAATATAGTTATAGTAGTTTACATATAGATATTTTTTCACATTCACGATCTTGTCCCACTCAACTCCCCCTCACGTCTCCTTACTGTCTAGGCAGCCTTTGCATATTAAAAAGAGAAGCCTCCTATGCCTCTACTGTTAATTTCCACACCAGGCTACCTGTTTCTGTGTGATCTCATTTCACACTTCCTGTATACATAAATTGTTACCAGATATCCCTCTTAGGCCGAGCTCATACACTCCGCTTGCTTGCGAGAGTGCGAGCTCTTGCTGCAATAGAACAGGCGATCTGTGCGCATAGTGCAGGAAGCTATTGGGGGGGCATGGCAGGGGTGTGGTCATGACATCACGGAGCTGGTTCGCCATGATTGGCCGAACCGCACACGTGACATGGCTGCTGCTTGAAAAGACAAATTTCATGTCTTTTCAAAACGCGTTCGCTCCGTCGTGCGCGCGCACATACGCAAGTACCAACACACACAGTGTGATCTCGGCCTTACATGCACTGAATATTATAATTTGCTGCTGTATTTCTACCATATCCAATGAAGGATCCCAAGAGGTTCATATAAATTACTTGTTGATCCAAAACAAAGTTATCAGACCACATACTCCCACCTACCCTTTTGTTACTAGTACAAAAGCTTACTAGTATATAATAAACATATTGACGTCCATACTGCCGTCCTGCATAATGCTGCGGAGGAAGCCTGCAACATGGTTACCCATTATGTGGCCACGGCTCTCGTTAATGGTTGTTTAGCAGCTCTGGGGCAGGGATTGTCTAAATAGAATAAGCCTTCCTGATAGCTGTTAAGATCCAGTGACTTTGAAGCTGCTTGCCCCTTCCGTGGTCCCTTTAGGAGTATGAAAAGCCTGACATTAAATCCCACTGCTCCAAGCACCTCACTATATCCAACCATTTGGTCAGTTGCCAGCTTTGGGCAAAAAGAAGGTAGGATCTCTTGGTTGGTTGAGATTACCTTTTTTTTTTTTTTTTACAACCGTGTGTAAGAAAAGTTGTACTGGCCTTAATCCGACCAAGTCTTGTTGGAAGATAAGGAAAGGCTTCTTTATAGATGAGGCTTGTAATTCATGAATCCTGTGCGCCGACGACATTGCTATCAACAGGACTGTTATGTTAGGTCCATGAAAGCATGAGAGAGTGGATCCAAGGGGGTATCTGTTAGAGCCCGTATAGCGTACAGTAAATGCCAAGCAGGAACTGAGTCTTTATATTGTGGTTTGCTTCTCTTCAAAGCTTGGAAGAATCTACTTGTGAGATCTATGTCAGCCAAGTGTCTTCCTAGTAGGGCCGACAATGCTGACACCTGATCTTTCAGTGAGCTAGTGCCAAGCCCTTGCTCCAGACCGCCTTGCAAAAACTCCAGAAATCGCAGGAGAAGTCGGATGGCCTAGCCCTGGCGTTCACACAAGATGAAATCGCTGCTAGATTCTATGATATACCGTAGAAGTAATAGTTTTCCTTGTAACCATTTAGGTCTGTACCACCTTGTGCAACATAGTCCTCTTGATCTGAGCAGCTCGCGCTCAACCTCCATGCAGTCAAAGCCCAAGCTCCTGAACAGGGATGTTGCACTGGTCCCTGGGATAAGAGGCCATTAAACACCGGCAGTTGCCACGTTTCGTCTACCAACAGTTGGATTACCTGAAGAAACCGGGCTCTGCGTGGCCAATTCGGGAGTATTGTCACCACCGCTGCATTGTCCTGTCTGATTTTCTTGAGAACCCCTAGTATAAGAGGAATCGGTGGGAACACATGCAAGCCAGAATTTCCATGGAAAGGAGAGGGTGTCTACCTTGGAAGCCTCTGGGTCTTGGCGTCTTGAGCAAACTTTGGAATTTCCAGTTTCTTTATATTGCCATGAGATCTATGTTTGGTGTCATCCCATCTCACGAATAGTTGGTTGAAAGTCGTGCTCAATAGGGACCACTCTCCTGGGTCTAGTCTTCCGATTGAGGAAGTCTGCTCTTAGGTTAGTATCGTGTTCCCACTATTTTAAAGACTGCTGTAAGGAGATCCATTGTTCTAGGCATGCCGCCTGTCTGTGCCAGTAACATAAGAAGTTTTGTTGGAACGTTCTTATAGGCCTTCTCGACCATTTTACCACCTGGATGGTTGCTGATGGAGTGCCTATCATTGTCAACCCCACCATCGATTGCTGGCTCTGGCTCTTTTGACCATCTCCATTATATTTGAACTTTTGTCTGAGGGAAGGACCACAATGCGTTGCAGTGTGTTGAACCCCATTCCCAGAAACTTAGATATTGGTTGGATTTAATTGGCTTTTCTCGGTGTTGACCAGCCAACAGTAATGTGAAATTAACACAAGTACCCTTGATAGGTGTTGGAGCCACTGGATTCTGCTCAATGCTTTTATTAAAATATCGTTGAGGTAGTGGAATATCTGTATTCCTTCTTTTCTTAATTCAGCAATGAGCGTTGTGTAGAGAGACCAAAGGGAAGAGCTCTGAATTGATAGTGAGCTACCCCTATTGCAAATCTCAGATACATTCTGTGTCTTTGACATATGGGTTTGTGGAAGTAGGGATCTTTTAGATCTACTGATAAAGCCAGTCTCCCTGGTTCACTGCTGCAATAATAGTCTTGAGGGACTCCATCTTGAATTTCCTTACCTTGAGCAGTTTTACTCCTCTAAGGCTAAGGCCCCGCTCCCAGAGTCAGCGCACCCGCACTGCAGACAGGCGGTGCGCTGAGATACACAGACCGCAATATGCGGTCTGTAGGGAGCGGGAGCCGGGCGGGAGTGGGAGGCTTGACAGGGAGGGGGGGCGTGGCTTGAGCGGAGGGACCCGCTACTCTCCCCCCCCTCCCTCCACGGACTCGGGCTGGAGCTGCTGAGGGTAACTTTAAACACACACACGCAGGCACTCATACACACACACACACACACAGGCAGGCAGGCACTCATGCACTCATACACACACGCGCGCACACACAGGCAGGCACTCACGCACTCATACACACACACAGACAGAGGCAGGCACTCACGCACTCAGGCACACACATACACACATACACACAGACAGGCACTCACCTGCTTTCACGCCACACTCCTCCCCGCTCCCCGAAGCCTCTCCTCCTCCCAGAGCCTCCCCTCTGCATTGGCTCACAGCCACACCACGTGACGCGTCAACGCTAGGAAACACCATTCTCTTGTGTCTCCTAGCGGCCGACGCGCCACAGCGTGTAGTCAGCTGTGCTGCCAGGGGGGACCGGCTCGCGAGGATTCCCCTGCTGGTGGGGAACTCGCGACATGGCCGCCCGCGCCAACGAGCGCAGCGGGACCGAGGCCTTAGGTTCAGGATAGACTTGAATGTTTCATTCGCTTTTTTTACGTGGAACTGAATAGATACCACAATATCTTTCTTGTGGCAGAACTGGTTAGACTGCACGATCGTTCATAAGCTGTTGGACACTGCTGTTAATTCATGTCTGGCAAGTTTACCAGTCATCAGGATCTTATGAACCTGTGTCTTCCAAGTATTGTCTTGAATTCCAGGCAGTATTCACTGGAGACAACGTTGAGCACCCAGGAATCAAATATTTTGCAACCAAACGTCCAGAAATTCCCGAAGTCTTCTTCCTTCGTGGGATGTTCGAGTTCCCCTCATCTCATTTGAACTTCCCAGTTGCTCTATATGAGGGTCAAACTCTTCTTGGCCCACGAAAAAAAGAGCTCTGGCCTCCAACCCAAAAGGCTGCTCGAGTAACCCATTTTGGGCCTATAGGATCTCATGTCTCGGCTGTTAGTCCTCTCATTCATACTTTAAAGTTGGGAAACCAGATCTTCTCCTTTCCTGTGGTAGGAACAGACTTTTACCTCCAGAAGACTTTTCAATAATGGAATCAAGTTTCCTGCCAAACAGATGATGTCCATCAAAAGGAATTGAACACAGATTGTTCTTTGATGATGAATGCGCCTGTCAAGACCTTAGCCAAAGAGCTCTTCTGGTTGCAACCTACAATGCCATAGACCTTACTGCCAGTTTAACTGAATCCAGCGATGCATACATTACAAACTCCGCTGCCAGCATTAGTTCAGAGTGCTCCAACTATCTGGGATCTTTTAACAATCCATGACTTCAATGCTCTTGGCAGAGATGTTAAGACTATAGAAGGCTTGCAAGCTGCACCTACTGCGGTAAAAGATTTTAAGCCGTTCTCCATCCGCCTGTCCATAGAATCTCGAAAGGAGAGTGCATCATGCACTGGTTCTTCTACCGACATTGACAACGCCCCCTCCACCACCTTTGGGATAAAGTCCCAAGCTTCCACTTTTTGCTCGTATGGGTACATTCAATGAAAACATCCTAGCCAAAGATGCTTTTATTGTCCAGCTCTTGGTTTCCTATGCGGGCTCCTGAATAGACGATGCATAGGTTCCGAAGGGGAAGGTTCGTCCTCACAGATGTAAGATCTCTTACTGCTTTTAGAAATGGGTATAGATCAAAAGGTGGGCCATTCCTCTGCTGAAAATTCATTTCCTGATTCCAGCAACAGCTCCATCCTGCTGAATTGTTCATCCTCTGACTTCTCATAAGAGGAATCCAACATTTGCTCAATTGGGTCATTTGCCGTGTCACTTAGGTAATTCTCACAAAGTCTTATTTTCCTATGCTGGATTTTCACAAGCCGCACAATGTATTATTTTCCTCGTGGCTATCTTCCAAACAGCCTGTTCTGCAGGTGCTCTGGCCACTGGATCCTCCTGTTGTAATCCTGGAGTACTGACATAATATAAATAACACTAATTATAGCCATCTCTATACAAAAACAAGTGTCACATTAGTACTACTACTTTCTCCCTGGGGCTTACCTTGGGACTTTAGCAACTACAACTCTTCGTAGAGCGTGCATCCATGATGTATCCTGGCTAGGGTTTTATAGGCTTACAGGTTTGTAAGCAGTGCCTATATAGTCGTGCAACTGCTGCAACTCCAGCACTTACTTTGCAGCAGTTGAGTAGGCTTCCAAGCGTGTGCTGTCCTCCGCACGTCTGTAATCCTTCTGTTAGATGCATGGTCGCAACAGCGTCTCACTTGCGAGCACTTTTAAACCCTTCACATTTTTCCTCCAATTACGTCACTTACTTGCAGCAGTTGACGTAGGCTTCCAAGAGTGTGCTGTCCTCTGTTAGATGCATGGTCGCAACAGCGTCTCACTTGCCGAGCACTTTTAAACCCTTCACATTTTTCCTCCAATTACGTCACTGCGAGGTCTCTTGCAAAAGCTCCCCCCCTGCTACTCCGTGCGTCCAAATGGTCATCCGTCTCAGGACTGACTAGCATACTCGTGCCTGCACCAGGGGTGTCTGAAGCTGAGAGCCTCGGCAGCTATTTGCAGCATGGCTTCTTGATAGCCTGATGGAACAGCAACTCCTTGGAGTGCCGACTCCAGCAGGAGAGGAGGTGTAGACAACTCCCATGGATCAACTACGAAGTAGTCATGTAAGCACCTTGCCTACATTTGAGAAAAATGCTAGCCACTACCTCAGCTAAAGTACGACAGAGGGAAAAAATAGAAAGAAAAAAAAAACAGACACCCTGGGGAGGAAAGGAATGTCTATTTATGGTCCTCCCACAGGTAGATCTGTCTGTCCTATCTCAGCTGGAGGGTGGAACTTAACCCATTGCTGACCACTGCCATGGGGACAACCAGTAAAATAAAACACAGATGTAGCAGACGTTACTTCACCCGTTAACGCATTGCGTTACTACCGCAAGTTTTACTGCAAGCGCAACGCCCTTAATGCACATGACATTTACTGCGTTATTTCTTATGTTATCCTGTGTTAACAGGGATAATGTCTGCTACATCTGTATTTAAAGACCAGTCATAGACCAAAATACATTTTTCAGGTGCCAGGCCATGTTTTAGATACAACCAGCTAATCACACGTTCACATAAAAGATTTGGGCACACGTGTACTTGGCAAATCATAGATTACTTCTAAAATAGGGTCTGGCTGGACTGACCAGAGGAGAGGGTTGAAAAACACAAGGCTACAAAAAGGTAATAAAGATGTCTTTCTAAACCACATTTAAATCCCTGTCACTAGTATTCAAAGGATAAAAGTCCTAATTTTAGAGTTTGTGAAAGAACTACTATTTTTTAAGTTGAATTTGACTGACAGCTTTAAGTTACGATGGAGAGAAAAATAACTTGTCAAGTTGAAAAATGATCGCCAACTTTCCAAGCATGAGTGCATAATTTTGCAAGCGCGAGCGGGGGGGCGTAGATCGGGGCTATTTCTGTGTGTGGCGTTCTGTGTGCGCTTCAAAATCAATTTTCTTTGTCTCCTCAAGAGCCGAGCTTGGGAGAGCGTACATGCCCATGCATGAGCGCGCCGCGTGAGCGTGACTGTGCAGATTCACATTAACTGAAGTAAACACGCCAAGCGCGCTTAGAGGCAGCATGGACGCAGCCTAAGGCTGCAGGTGAAGGCTAATGTACAGCCATTTTGAGGACTCCAGAGCCGACGCATATAATGTTGCCTACCACGGTTTTATACCGTTTCGATGGACCAAAGATCATTGTAACCCCCGAATAAGCACAAGTGAACATATCCCTCACCTCTTCCATTAGGTTGTCATCTGGATCGTACTCCTTCATGTTTATTATTTCAACAGGCAAGTCGAGAGCAGCAACTTCCCCTGCCAGGTGGTGTGCAAAACCCTAATATACAAAAATATTCAATTTAAAATTAAAAAAATTAAAAAATAAAGGGTGTGTGATCTTAGTGTGGTGTGTGAAAGAAAAAAAATTAATTGAGACACGATTTACAGAGGCACCAAAATGCCGCTCCTGGCTGCAAAACAACTACTGCCGTAGTAATGCAAAAACAACATGGGCGCAATTAAAAGTCTTTGCTAGTTCATAAAAAGCTTAGGAAAAAAAAAAAGAAAATGACTGTAGGAAACAAATGGGGGTTGTTAAAGGAAACCAAAAGTACCGTTGATTGCACTACAAATATTTGTACTTTAAGGTATAATAATACTAAATAATTATATATAAAATAGCCTGCAGGGCACTCCAGCAGCAAATAAAAAAGCCACAATGTAATTGGGAAATAATGTTGCTGACAACATCTGTAGTTCGAAATGGTCACAAAAAAAAAAACTACTTTGTATCTGGAACCAAGAGGTGCTCAGAGGTCAGCGTACGGCAGTCAGCTTCAGGGGACAGCCCATTGCAGGTAACATTCACAAAATGAAAGATTATGGGGATTGCTGCTGTAACCAGCAGTTTGATTTGTCTCTTTCCACTGATGCTACACGGGAGTCTTCTTTCAAATCGTTTTAAAAGTAGGTTTTACTTACCTTGGCTGTGCCCGTTTGAGAGCCGTAGAAAATCTTCACACCGGCGACGTGTACTTCCTCCTCCTTGTGAGACGCGTGAACGTCATTTTTCAGAGCTTTAGTCAGCAATGGGGGAGAACCATTTTGGTGCAACTTTTCCTCCTGTGAAATAATTTTTTTTTTTTTTTTTAAGTCACAAGTTCTAGACAATCTCACATTCTACAGAACTGAAATAGTTACTTTGCGTACCAACACCATCGACACGGCATAATCACGTTTTTATAGAGTGCCAGTCTCCTATGCAGTGGGAAAGAAACAAAAATTCCGCCCCTTTAACGCAAAGGTCTTCCTTAACAAAACGAGACCACCTGCTTAACTTGTTTGATTCTTGTGAACAATAGAAATGTTTACATATTAACCAGGCTCTCTGTATTTGTCTCATCTTATGTGGTAATAATGGGCTCACAATCGCCATACAAACAAAAGGACAGAATTAAAAACAACGCACTATTATTCACAGCGTTCTCAAAAAAGATTGTATATAAAACTTTTTTTTTAAAAACATCCAAAGTACTGGTCGCTATGAAAAACTAGAACCAACTCTTTTTAAAATACTTGTCTGGATTGGTCTGGATTGACACCTTTTTAAAATAAAAATAATTATTTACAGTTAACCCAGGGGAGCGCAAACTTTTCCTGCTGCACCCCCTGACTTGGCAGCTCCAAGCTTGCGCCCCCCCCCCCACCTTGCCATGCGTCACGTAACGTCAGGTCACGTGACCAGCGGCGTCATTTTACACCTGTGACGTCACATGACCCGCTGTGTCATTTGACACCGCGTTGCCATGGAGATGCATCACAAGCGTCTGAATCACAGTAAGTTTTCTTGTTGCAGAGGCCTCACGCGATCCCCCGGCATTTAATTTAAATGCCTGGGGGAAGAGCACGGGAACTCTGCAACCGTCCGCGCCCCCCAGACAAATCTCCCGCCCCCCAGTTTGCGCACCGCTGAGTTAACCTATTAAAGAGACAAACCAAGCAACTTAAAAAAAAAAAAAAAGTAATCGATCAACAATATTCTGTTTCCCAGGGTTCACTAAATGGCCGCCATTCAGTTTCAAATCAATCCTTCAGTCAGTGTAACTCAGCAGCTACAATGTATCCTTATATTACCAAGTTTGCATTATCGATTGTTACAGTTTGCAGCTATCACTGCTGAGGAGGTGGGCTAAAGCCTGCTATAGAAATAAAAGGATGCTCAGCATATTAAAACTCATTAAAACTCATTAAAAATGGCATGAAGAGTTGAATTAAAAAAAAAAAAAAAAAATGATATATATATATATATATATATCAGAATAAATGAGTTCTTCAGTATAAGGTGATACCTTTTTTATTTGGACTAACAATTTATGTCATAGGACAAGCTTTCGAGAGTTATCCTCTCTTCCTTCGGTCAGCAATACTGATATACACAGGAATCTACGGCTAAAACAGTGTAGAGAGAAAAGAAAGAAAAAAAAGGAAAAAAAACAAAAACAGAAATGTACTGTAGATAAGGAAGGGTGTTAGTTTTTGTTTTTTTTCCTTTTTTTTCTTTCTACACTGTTTTAGCCGTAGATTCCCTTGTAAATCAGTATTGCTGACCTGAGGAAGAGAGGAGAACTCTCGAAAGCTTGTCCTATGACATAAAATTGTTAGTCCAATAAAAAAAAGTATCACCTAATACTGAAGAACTCATTTATTCTGCACTATTGCAACTGGACTAACACGGCTATTTTCTGATGGATATAGATATATTACCAGAACAAGTCCGATGACAGCGAGACAGCACTCAGTGGTTAGAAAAAACAATTGTATTTAAAGAATACGCAGGACACCTTGGCTACAATGCAATGTATGCCTATTTTACAGGTTCAGCTCCCATTACGTTGGGGGGGGGGGCAGGAACAGGTTGCTTTTGCAACTAAAAGCGAGATGTATTTTCGAATTTAGAACTATGGCGCCATTGGGATTAAATGAGGAGCTGAAATTCAGTTACTTTTTGTAGTACCTTACAGCATTCCTGCTTTGACTGTATTTCCACATGGTATTTGACACTATCCCACATTGTCTACACACTTCACCTCCCATCCTTTTTGTTTGCACGTATTGTTTAGCTTTTGATGATATCTGTAAGGCATATTAGTTCATTGTCTCTGTCCAAATGCTAGACAGGCTGTGTTCTGTGCACGCTTATGCCACCTGCTGGTCAGCCAGCAGATGTTTGCTATTTTTAAATTGACTTGCGCGTGCTTTTGATACTATAATATGCAGCTTAGCAGTGATCTGTAATAGCGTCTCTCCCATTGTGATAGTGGGTAGTTATAGACGCACAACGTTCTGTACTTAGGAGTGAATGCACAGGCGTTTCTGGGTGCTTGATGTCAGTATGTTTGGGGTGTTTCCATGGCTACTTGTTTTGCGAGCGCATCGCTTTTACTTTGTATGGGTGATTAGTACCGTTGAGCCCAGTCTGTGGGTGATGGGCCCACCCCCCTTGGCAATTGGGAGTTGCTAAGGACGCACCGCCCAGTGCAGCTTGGGGCCAGTATATCGGAGCTCCTGAATGAATTACGTCATTGCGCTTGGCCTGTTACTATGATGATAATCTATGTGCGCAAAACACTTCTGGTTCATGCGGCGCAAGGTGATGCGGAGTCCGGTATGGACATTGAAGCTATGAGTGGCGTTTTCCAAAGGTGTAGTTCATCTCAGGATCAGCTAGGTAATCTTGCTATTGGTTCATCATTATAGGTAGGCGTGCTATACCAGCTGTTTTAATGATTAAATTGCATTGTTGTGTAATTGTGCATGTGGTTCAGGTGGTGGTTGGGGTATATATAGAAGTCACTCACAGTCATGCATTGCACTATCCTGAGGAAGGTCCCTGTTGAGGACCGAAACGTTGGTTTTGGTGTCCTGCGTATTCTTTAAATACAATTGTTTTTTCTAACCACTGTGTGCTGTCTCTGTCATCAGACTAGTTCTGGTAACTATATCTTTTTATTTTATGTGTCAAGCATCAGGATTATTGAGGAGGCTAGTGTGCTATACTGTTACACCATTGACATATATATATATATATATATATATATATATATATAATATTTTTTTTATTTAAGGTATCTAATACTACAGAACTGGTTGATTAACACACACACACACACACACACACACACACACACACACACACACACACACACACACACACACACACACACACACACACACACACACACACACACACACACATTACTCCTTTAAACATGCTACAGCCATTAGTTCTCTTTGGGCCAAGGAGGGACTGCCCCATTCAGATGGGACAAACTGGTTAACAGATGCTCAGATTCTACTGGGAACTGTATGGCCAAATCAAGCAAATGCTTGAAAAAATATTAATTAACAATACACGTGCTTTCTCATCAGTGTCTATCCATCTGATTAACCCTAACTAGAAGGTTATCAAACACGTCATTTTTCTACCCTGTGTCATTGCAGTCCCCTCCCGTACTTGGGGGTATTCCAACACAAGTCTCGATTACCTGGTGCTTCTTCCTGGTGGTGAGGAAGTGACTGCAGATCCAGACTGTGAGGCCAAGAGCAGCACAGGTGTAAACGTAAATCCTGTTCAGCCATAGCCAAATCAGAGGAGAGTAAAGAAAATCCAACATATCTGCAGATTCAGCTAAAAAAAAAAACACATGGACAATTGATACACATTCCTCATACGGTATGCCAGTCACTACTAACAAAATGAAGCGGGACTATTAATGCAGTAACAGGAGATCCCTTTACATAATACCCAGTCTGCACAATCCTTTGTGTGTGATTCCCAATACTTTCATTGTTAACCCTTTTGCTGCAAGAGGGAACAAAACCACATTCGAGGCCCCCAGATAGCGCAAGGGTTAGCCAGCTTTCAATAAAAGTTTTCCGAACCTCTGCACATCGACACTTATTTGTTCTGCTATTGTGCTGTACGGATATCTGCTTTTAGTTATTTGGGAATAGAACAAAAACGGCTGCCTTTTCCCAACAAGATATATAGTGGTTTGATTCTAATGGCTTTTCTTAGTAACAGAGTGGCGGAAAATAAACCATGGAGAATAACAAAACATCACTGGTAATGTTTGCAGACCTTTTCTGGTGCTCTTATCACTTCCATTCTTTTGAAATCCTGTTAGTGGTATACACAATAGGTCCTGCAGAATTCTGCATTAGTGTTTGTATAATGTATGCAGCTAACCAGACACATACACAATATTGTTGAATTCCAGGGAGCACAGGAGACTACTTTCTTCACGACCCCAATAAGCTTTCACTAAACAGAGTTGAGGTCGCCAATACTGATCCCTTTTCAATAAACTGTGAAGCTGCCTTCACCAGACTAGAGAAAAGTATTCCTTATGATTTTATTATGCACTATTTAAGTGGAGTAAGGCAGCACTCAAAGTACTGTCGTGATACAATGTTAATGTGCTCATCTGCTGAACGTGTATGACCCTCAGTGCAAAGATAGCAAAGTCATCCATGGGAGTCAGCAAACAAACCCTCCCCCCCCCCCCCCCCCCCCCGCGGACGTGCCAAAAAATTCCAAATGCTTGCAAAGTGCTTAACCTGAGTAATCTTGAGAACATCGTCTGAATGTGTAGGCATAACGAGTTCACCCAGGACAGGTAGAACATGGCGGCATTCCATGAGACTTTATTATATAAAGTGAAACCTTTATTAGAAAGGTGGTCGACGTTTCGATCCACAACTTGGAGCTTTATCAAGATGATTAAACAAGTGAAAAATACTGTTTAAACTGGGTGCCCTATTTAAGTCCTCTGGAGTGCCGTTATGTTCTACCTTTCAAGGATGAACTCTTTATAGTATTCATAGCACCTGGCCAGGCACAGAGCGTGCACGCTAGGCAGTATCTGAGAAAGTCGCGAGTATCTTTTCTGTTTCTACATGAATGTGTAGACAGACATCTGTGCGCTCCATCCACGCAAGAGTCTGTGGTCCCCCCAAAAATTAATAATAAGTTTTA